>NC_087063.1:2173460-2414198 GCF_963678635.1 Symsagittifera roscoffensis | reverse complement strand
GCTTCTATTTATACTCAGATGGGGAAATCACGCCATTTTTCGTATCAAATGAGAAGTTACTTCTTAACTTCGTATTCTCTATTCGTACATTCGTACTTTACGAGAAGAAGGTTTCGTATGCTCGTATTTCACGAGAGGAATCGTTAATATTCGCTTTGAATGAGAATAGTCGTTTCAATTCTCAATGCTTAAAACGTTATACGAATTATTCCAATAGCATTTCCCTTCCTTTTGCAAGGGAATAAAAACATATTTCTTTTGGTGGTGGCGGCGGCGTCACATTTTGTGAACGCAATAAAATAATTCATGTTTCTGTTTCTATTTGAAATCAGAACAGTCTTACTGTGAAAACTTTCTTTGTGACACAACACTCAACCCGTATCAAGTAATATTTAAAAATGACGTTTAAACCGTCACTAGAAAATGCACACACATATCTCTAAGTTTCATTTACCAAACGTCGCGCAGCCATGTGTGTTTTGAGAACAGTACATATGTTTTATTACTTCTAATTTTGGCAGCTAGTCTTAATCTGGACAGGTTAGATTAAGTAAAAACTCAGAATTTTTATATTAATAACAGAATCGTAACTTTTACGTATGAACAATTGTATTCGAGCCTAAAAATTCACTTTCAGCTATTACCAGCAACGATTTTATTTGGTTCTTAGCAAAAATTACAGTTCAAAATAACAGAAAAATGTTTTGATATATTTTCCTAGATATACCTGAAAAATAAATTTCGAAGAAAAACATATCAATGCCCAAACAACTCAGCAAAGCCCGCACCGAATATTCATGGGTAATAATCGATTATCATGGGTATTTCATTTACTAAAATGTTCTCTTTAATCGATTATCATGGCATGTTTTGACCACGTAATTGATACTTAATCCATTATAATCGATCGTTTTTGAAAATTTTAAATCCCTTATTATCCATAATATTTGATTATAATTCACTTTTTTCAATATAATGGATTTTTTTTTGTACATAAAACCCATGAAAAATGATTAAATTTTGTAAATAATGACTCTTTTTTCTGCATTTTTTTGCAAAACTCGAACGAACACATTAAAACAGGGGCAGCCAATATCTAGAAATATCCAATATATAGTAATTTTCCAAAATGTGCCCAAAAACAGCATTTTTGACCAGTTGCTGACGTAACCCCCCCCCCCCCCACTCCTACCTATCCCTCGACGTACTCCCCCACGGGGGCAGGAAATTGTAGTACGGGTAAGCGTGGGGGAGTGGGGTTGGTGTGGGATCTATAGGCAACTTTTTCATAAACTCGATTGAAAACAGGAAAAAATGAAATTAAGCGAGAGAACAAACTAACTAACTTAAGTTTAACAAAATTATGAAAAAATTAAAATATTAGATTTCTTTGAGATGGGAAAAAAAACTTAATTTAGGCCATGGAATTTGCGCCTTTTTTGGATCAAACATTTCAAAAACTCAAAGAACAGCGAAAAAATTCAAAAAAACGTTTCGTTTTTGTTTTTCTAGTCTCTTTTCCAGAGATTTTTTTTTCCCATTTGCTATGACTGTCAAATATGACTAGGTGATACGACCGTCAAATATGCCTAAATTTTTTTTGTTCATATCCTTTTTCGCACCACGCAGGAAAATACTTCTTTAATTTGAAAAAAGTTTTTTCTGTGTTTTTAAGACTGTGATCGGAAAATTCTGTGCTCTTTGCACAGTAACCGGCTATCTTTGTGAATGTTTAGTTTTTACGAAGGACCAATTGCAATCAAAATCAATGTTTCAGCTTTACTTATTCGCAACCAAGTTTTTCAAAAGATTGTTTTCAGTAGAAAAATACAATTCCTTTTTAAGTAAAAACTGTTTTGATATAATGAATTTCCAGGCAATCTGATTGTATTTGATTTTAAATTAGAATTTATTCAATCGACATGACGACAGAAAAAAAGAGACCAACTGACAAATTTTTGGATGACGGACTGGAGTTATTCAAATTATACTGCGAAGGAAAGAGCCGACCTTTCATGTTTCCACCAGCACCTTCACAAAATCGAATCGATATTTACGAAGGTTCTACTTTACAACTAGCTTTTCCTTGTTTCTTAGGAGATAAAATAAAATAATTCGCAAAAACTCGAAAATGATTCCGAGGTGATATTGATTGTTTCGACTATGTAAAAAAGTAACCAGAGCAAAACTATGGCGCAGACCAGTTTCGTTTCACATTGAAAACTGGTCTGCCCTGAAGAATGACCAACACTGAATCATGTTTTCAGTTTAAAAAAGAGGTTTGAATGTTCTATGTGTCAAAAAGAATCAATTTTCTACGTTTTTGACTGGTTGCGTGAAAATAACACTCTTTACATTAATTTGCGACTAAAGAAAATGCTACAAATGAAATTCGCCGGGACATTTTTTTTAATAGACTCCGAAAATTTCCTGAGTCGAAAACTTTTTCCCGCATCAAAACTTTTTTGGCACATCTTTTATCCCTTTGGCACCAGTTTTAAGTGGGTAACTAAAACTTTGACGTATAAATAAAATCCTACACATAAGTGGATGTATAAATCAAGTTTTTGTATGATGGGTTTTGAGTACATGTTGTTTTTAGATTTTCATATTCAAACCGATAAAGAAGCTGAAACTGACCAGAAGAAACAGAGTGACTATGAAGCCGAAGTAGTTATGTATAGAGCACTCGAACAGTTGGACGCATCTATGATCGTCTTACACGGGCTAAAATACACTCATAAGCAGTTTCGAATGTGGGATTCTAACCATGACGCGAAAAGCTGCAGCAAAGAAACAAACAAAAGCCCCAGTTGCAAAAACAAAGAATTAAACAAAACTGAAGGTGAACACGATTTCGTGGTGATAGGTCCTGACTACATAGTTAAAATTGAAGTAAAGAACCCTAAAGTATTTCAGCCGTCAGCGGCCAGCAATATTATGCCAAAAAGTCCAATCAGGTCATCTATCAACAATGCAAAAGTTCAACTTAAAAAAGCAGAGGAACTTATATGCGGAATAGCAGAAAAAACTTCTGGCCAAAGTTTTCAAAAAATCGAATTAATTCAGCTGGTAGCTTTTCCAAATCTCGACCAAACAGAAATATCTCAGGGAACAGACAATTCTGAGGTTAATTTAGTTTTGGTTAATAAGTCAGACTTACAAAATTTTAAAACCTTCTGGAAAAACAATATAGAAGGCCAAAAAAAGTCAAAAACTTCCATTGATGGTGACATTGGAAAAATTCAAAGTGTGCTCATCCAAATGTTTGCCATTGGAACAAACAACAAAATAGAAGAAATCGAAATTAGCCCTGCCATCCGAAAACTGAAAAACAAAATTAGTCTTGCCGATTGCGTAGTCGACATTGACCGAAAACTGAGAGACGGACGTATTACTTTTGAGAGAGAAAACCGATCCTCTAAACCAAATGTATCGAAAATCAGCGATACATCTGATACAAAACTTGATAAATTACCAGCATTCCTAAAAACCAGCAATCCAGCTGATACAGCTCTTACCGATAATGATAAAAAATTTTTCAAGGATTATTTGGGTCTTAACTACGTAACAAACGAACAATGGAAAGCTTACCAAAATCAAAGTAGGTATCAAATCATAACTGGTCCCACTGGTTCCGGGAAAACCTTGATATTATTAGCGAAAATCTTCCATCTCGCTTTGACTGATTCGGATTCGAAGATCAAGTTCAGGGTTGCAAATCACGTTGATTTAGTCGAGTACAAATCTCTTTTCGAGAAGGCTCGTATCAAAGTAGCAGAAGTACAAGAGAATCATCCTTTTAATCGGGAAGAACTTAAAAATAATCAAATTTTGATTATACATCAACCTAATTTTGATCTAAGCGATGACTTTGACTTTGAGTTTATAGATGATTACCAAATCAACCTTTGCCAGAACACCGATCAAGAAATTTCAGGCAAAAGAAAAGGATTCGTTTTGACAGTAGATTTGAATCAAAAACCCATGGGTACCAAAACTGCAACTCCAAAAGATATCTCTCAAAACTACGGCCTTTTCGATTCAGCTAAACCAGATCAGTTAAGTGCCTGTTATCGAAGTACCCGTAATATTGTATCTCAACTTATCACATTGAGCGAGCACATTCATAACCACGCTCAAAAAACAGAAAATCAATCCGAAATAGCAAATCAAACCAAAGAGCAAGAAAATCAAACATCGCAAATAGGAAATCAAACTAAAGAAAAAGAGAATTCGACTGAACAAAAAAAGAATCTGCCTGAACAGAGCAATAAGCTACCCGAAGATAAAAAAAATCTTTTAGATGAAAAAGAAAACCAAGAGGAAGATCAAGAAAAACTAGCTGATAAAAAAGAAGATGGAAACGACAAACTACAACATGAGGCCAAACAAAAAGAAATTGAAACCAAAAAATTAGACAGCCAAACTAGAGAAACTGAAAAATTGTCACACATCCCCCTTTACGGACACTTCATTCATGGACCCCAAATACTCGTTCAAGTTTACCGCCAAGACGCGATCGAATATTTCCATTGGGATACAATTGAAAAAATATTCAATTTGGAAATAAAAGATCGCGAAATCGAATGTGCGTTTTTTTTCTTTCCACGCTTTTTTCATCGCAGAGGTAAAAGGGAGGAGTGGATTAGAGATAATTCTGATGACCTCTTCACAGCTGGAACTGAAAAACGTAAGGAATTCATCAGTTCATCGGAGTTCACGCAATGTCACATTTTACTTCCATTTGATCCCACCACCGACTATGCAGAGGCACTTCAGTTTTTGTACAATGCTATTTCACGAGCTCGGGTTTTATGCCATGTGCACGTGCTGATGAATAAAAGCAGAGACGAAGTTGACGGCAAGTTGCGAGTTATTTTCCCAGAAGCAAGAATCAAATATGAAGAACCAGAACCATAGAGCGTATTCTACTCATTTCTCCGTTGGCTACGTTCCTTTTGGCTTTTTTAAGACTGCTCCTGAACTAACCGTATACGAATAAAAGAAGGCAGAGAATTGAAAGACGAAAGAAATGAATCACCAAAATCACAATTACGAAGAGCAAAAACAATAATAACACTTCCTAATAGAACTTCATTAAAATTAAATTTGGCAATGCTTAATTTATTTGCAAACAATTATCGCTACTAAAATATATAGTGTTGAAATAGATAGCCTTTTCAAAGAGCAAAACAAGATTTCATTAATTATCAAATCGACTGTCATAGATTGCATATTATACTTGATTTCAGCGATTCGATAGCTATCAAAACTCAATTGTTGGTGTATATTTTAGTTTATTAAGTTTACAATTTTTAACAGGTTGTCTACGGATATACAAATTCTATACATGCTATATATCAATTGTACAGATATTATATTCAGATTCCTTTGATATTCAACTTAGATTATAAACCGAGTAAATACAGCTTACGTACATGTTATGTACAGAATATATTCAGATTTCGTACAGATTTAACATTTTTTAAATATAGTTTATTCTCTAAATTTCACATCTTCCAAGACAATCAACTTATATGAGTGAATTAGAAATATACCTATAATACATGCTTTTCCGTTAATTTTAAAACTGATTTTGTTCTCAAAAACGGTATTGTTCGAATATTATGCTGCAGCTAAAAATAAATTTTTTCAAATTTGTCTTTGGATCGTTTTGTCAAATTTTTCTTAAAGTTAGCGCTAAACGGTGGATCTTAGAATTGTTTTTAAAGATTTTTCAATTAAATGCACATTTTTTACCGTGGGAGCTTTTATTGCCTTTTTATAGCAAAAGCTATGGATGATCTCATGAAACTTATAGTTAGCCGCCCAAGTAACTTTAGCTCACAAAAACACTCAGGGAGATTTCTCTTGGGTACAACCTTTTTGGTAGAATTTTGTGATTTTTGTGGCTTTTTAGTACAATTATTTGAGCCACTTGACTTTTTCTGAAACATTAGATTTTTTACAACAACTGAATCTATTCTTTGATTTGTATAAAATCTCTACATTATCTATTTTTGTCTCTAATTGGGTTATATCAAATCATTTTTATGTTAGGCGAAAATCTGTTTGAAAATTTATTATAACCGATCGCACTCTTAGTTTTGTCAAATCGGTAAAAAAATCACAAAATGTCTATAACGTTTCCAAATAAGGTTTTCAAAAGTTTCAAGTTGATACTAACTATCTTTGTGATAAACAAGGATTTGTTTCTACGGTGTACATCTGGCTAATTATCGGAGACGTGTTGCTCCTGTGAAACAAAAAAGTGTTTGTATAATTGTAAATAGAAATTTGAGGCTCTTTCTCCTTTCCCCCACCTCACACAAACATGATTTTTCGACGTAATTAAATTAAGTGCCAGCTATCGAAGTACCCGTAATATTGTATCTCAACTTATCACATTGAGCGAGCACATTCATAACCACGCTCAAAAAACAGAAAATCAATCCGAAATAGCAAATCAAACCAAAGAGCAAGAAAAACAAACATCGCAAATAGGAAATCAAACTAAAGAAAAAGAGAATTCGACTGAACAAAAAAAGAATCTGCCTGAACAGAGAAATAAGCTACCCGAAGATTAAAAAAATCTTTTAGATGAAAAAGAAAACCAAGAGGAAGATCAAGAAAAACTAGCTGATAAAAAAGAGAAGATGGAAACGACAAACTACAACATGAGGCCAAACAAAAAGAAATTGAAACCAAAAAATTAGACAGCCAAACTAGAGAAACTGAAAAATTGTCACACATCCCTATTTACGGGCATTTCATTCATGGACCCCAATTACTCGTTCAAGTTTACCGCCAAGACTCGATCACAACTTTTCATTGGGACACAATCGAAGCAAAATTCAGTTTGAAGATAGAAGACGAAGAAATCGACTGTTCTTTTTTCTTTCCACGCTTTTTTCATCGCAGAGGTATAAGGGAGGAATATACAAGGAAGTGGTAACATGGCCATTTTACGGCCGAGACTGAAAGTCGCAAAGAACTCATCAGTTCTTCAGAATTCAACCAATGCCACATTTTACTTCCATTCGATCCCACAGACTATCGAGCGTCGCTTCAGTTTTTGTACAATGCAATAGCACGAACTCGAGTTTTATGCCATATCCACGTACTAGTGGACAAAACATTGAGCAGAGACGAAGCCAACGCGCCATTGCGAGATATTTTCCCAGAAGCAAGAATCAGATTCAAAGAGCAAGAAAAAAATGAAAATGTAGAAAGTAAAGAAGCACCAGAAAAAACTTAATGAATTCTTATCATATTAATTCTTATAATTCTTATCATATCAACAAAATAATTCTTATCATATATTCAATGAGCTAATATTAGATAATTGAATAATTGTCCGTTTTCGGCTCAAAAATTGGTTTATATAGGATGCAAATATGGCTCTTCCCGCACTGGAGTTCCATGGATAACAATTGATTATATTGTCATTATATAGTCAGTATCTAAAATATCGCAAAAATAATTGATTATAATCCATCAAAAATGGATTATAATTCTAGTATTTCTTATATCAATACAATCCATTAAAATCGATTACAATCCACTAAAAATGGATTATATTTCTTATATTTTTATGCTAATATAACCCTTATAATCGGTTACAGTCAGTTTTAATGGAAATTTTTGAGAAGTTAGTACAATTTCAACATCAAAGTATTAAAGAAGTAGATTACTTATGCGCGTTCTTGCGAAATATTTCAAACCAGACTAGTAAAAGAACTGTACGCGCTACTCCTGTGAGCACAAAGATCTAAAGAGCGATCCCCCAAATCAGTTTTTTTGTGAAAATTAGTCTGATTTGTAGTTTGTAGGATTCGTCTGATTTTTCAAAAAATATATAAAAAAATATAATACCGCCAATTCAGGCTAAATTTTGAAAATATTTTCTCAAAAATCAAATTTTATCACCGCTAAATCGATGTGAGGTAATATTTTAAGATAGATCCGAGAAAGTTTTTTAAGCACCTGTCTTAATAACTGATTTCAATAAATTTAAGTATAAATAATTGTCTTTGTGATTTTCATGGACTAATTATAGGTCGCATAACTGGCTCCAAATTTTGAGACACTCGTTGTGCACGTAAAACAAAAACAAGCGTCGAAATTTGACGCACAGAAGTAGTTTGAGATGATAGAAAAAAAACAATCAGAAGGAATGCGTTCTCATGTGGCAACAATCTTCAAATAGGCCGATAATTTAATTTAAAATGTAAAAAACAGTCCTTTTGCCTATTTTATTATATTAACTTTGAAAAAGATTTTATGAGAGACCAATTTTTAGCAGAACAATTTTTAGCATAAAAACTGAGAGATGAGTTTCTTAGCAGATCAAGCTTCTAGCAAAAACATTTAAAAACCAGTCTGTCAGCAGACCAACCTAGAGCAAAAAATTTCAGAATAAGTCTTTTATCAGACTAAGTTTTCAGATTAACAATAGAAAATTGAGTCTTCCAGTCTTCCAATCTTTTAGCATAGAAACTGGTCTTATAGATGACCAATTTTTAAGCATGGAAAATAATAATTGAGCATATTGGAAGAGAGACTTATTTGTATAAACATTTGAAACTAACTCATTTTAGTGGACCAATCATCTATCATCAATTCTTGGAAACGTTTTTAGCAGACTAAAATTTTGGCTTAAAAATTGCGAAATGAGGACTTAACCTTGCAAAAATTTCAAACTAAAACTGAAAAATGAGTCCTTCAACAGACCAAATTTTTAGCATAAACCTTGAAGAAGTAGTTTTTTCAGCAGACTGATCTGTTACTAAAACAATTGAAAAATAATTATTTCAGCAGACCTAATTTTAGCATGTTAAGTGAGTTTTAACATACCAATTTTTCAACACGAACACTTAAAATGAGTCTGTTAGCAGACCAGTTTTTTCACTTAAAACTGAAAAACGAAAACTTTAGCAGATCAAACTTTTTGAATCTGAAAACTGAAAACTGAGACCTTCAACAGGCCTTTCTCTCAGCATAAACGTTGAGGAATAAATTTTTTTCCGCAGACCAATCAGTTACTAAAAAAACTCAAAATGATTCTTTGAGCAGACCTAATTTTAGCGTAAAACATGAGTTTTAACAGACAAATCTTTCAGCATTTGGTATACAACTCAAAATTCTAAATTTTTGAAGACCAAAGATTTATAGAAAAAAAAGAAAAGAGTTTTTATCAGACAATTTTTTTGCTTAAAAACTGGAAAATAAGACTTTCAAAAGATCAGCTTTTTAACGAAAAATTTAAAACTTAGTTTGTTAGCACATCAATTTTTTACGATATAAAAGGAAAAACAATTCTTTTAGCAGGCTATGCTTTTAGCACGAAAAAACGAAGTTAGAGGATATTAGTTGACTAATCTTGTAGGTTAAAAAATGGGAATTAATCTTTTCAAAAATATTATTTTAACCTAAAAATTGAAAATTTTGCAGACCATAATGTTGGCAAAAAAATTCAAAAACGAATCTTTTAATAGACCAGTTTTTCAGCATAAAATTGAAAATATGTCTTTTAGCAGACATATTTTTCATTATAAAAACTGAAAACTGAGTATATCAGATCAGACCAAATTTTTAGGCGGACTATTTTTTTTCGTGAAAAACTAAGAATGAGTCTTTTAGCAGTACAATGTTGTGGCATAAGAACAGAACAAAAGAATTTTAACAACACCAATATTTTAGGATAGAATTTGAAAAATGAGTTTTTTAGCTGATCAATCTTTTAGTGCAAACAACCAGGCTTTTAACAGACAATATTTTACCTAAAAATGTGAAAAAAGAAGCTTCCGCGGACAAAGAATTTTCAACATACGCATAAATGGTTGACATACGCAAAAAGGCTAAAATTTGGTTATGCCTTTATAATCAAGACAATTGTCGCACAATTTGTCTACAAAACTTCGAAAAAAATTATAAGCAAAGAGTTTCAATTATAAGCAAAACACTGCATTACGTTGCGTGGTTGTGTGCGGGATGGTTAGAGCATGTTTTGGGCATGTTTTTGCCAGTTTATTTATTTATCTTGTATTCGGCGTGCTATCGTTTGAAAAGTGCTGCGGTGGTTAAGTTTGATAGCGTTTGAATTGGCGGGCTATCTTCAGAAAATGAGTAGCTTGTTTTGTCTGTGTATCAGGGCGACGTGTAATATTTTAATGAAAGATGGAATTCAAGAAAAAGAAAAATGAATGACATTGAAAAAAGCTTTTTATAATATATATCTGTAACTTTCAATTAAATGCAACTATTCCGAAGCATAATAAACGATGCAGGTTTTTATTGAGCGAACCAGTAGCGTGTTTTATTTGAATCCCATTGGAACATATTTTTTTGATGTTAGAGAGAAATTGAGAAAAAAAGCACAAATGAAAATTTAAAAAAAAAAACTTCAATAATTTTTGTCTGTAGAAGAAGTTTGATCAGAGACTGATCTGACGGGTTTATTTATATCCGAACTCGACCGCTTTATTCAAAAAATTAATTAAATCTATATAACTTTTTCTGGAGAGTTTTTTTGTAACGTGAATGTGTTTTTGTTCTGGAAATACAATCACGGGAAAATTATACAGCAAAATTTTAAACTTTTTACTGAAATTGTTTTTTTTATAGTTTTCTTTATTTTGAGCTTTTTTCTTGTTTGAATTTAGTCATCATGTTTTGTGCGTCTTGTACAATAACCAGTTTTCTTGATTTTTTATGAGAGTTAATTATTGAAGCGTTTTTGTTATCGCAAATCGAAAAAGTAATCAGTGCGGTTTTTACTGAAGCATCAGATTCTTTTTAACTCGTAGTGATCAATTCATTTTTCAAATCTTACTACGCAAAAAGATTTTTCCCTATTTTTGAAATCTGAAGCAGTGCGTTTCAGAAATTATTTGGCTTAGGCATCTTGTAAAACATTTCACTGGATCAAAACTTAAGATGTAGTTTTCATGAGCCTCGAAAAAAATTAAACAGCTAAATTAAAAATATAAATTTTTAATTAGCTGATAGTTTTTTATCAGTTCGTTTTTCTATTGATTGAATTTATTATCAACTCAACCCAACATTTTCATACAATTTCCATGCATGCATCAACTAATATAAAAGAGTCATTAAGCAAAACAATTTTTAGCTTAAAATTTGAAAGTTAAAACTTTTAGAAGAACAATCGTTTATCGTAATGATTGAAAATGAGATCCTATCATTTAATTTGAAAAGTAAAAGGATAGTTTTTTAATAGGTTAACACTTTGGTAGAGAAACTGAACAAGGCGGCTTTAAACAGACCAGTCTTTCAGCATAAACTTTCTCAAAGTTTTTTTTGTAGACCTATATTGTGACACAAACTGTGAAATTTCTAAGATGAGTTTTGTAGCACAACCTTCAAGCACAAAAGCGAAGATTTTACCCGAACAACTTTTTCAGCTGTCCATTAGAAAACGAATTATTCGGAAGACCAATCTTTTAGCTATAAAATTGGATAAAATTAATAACAGGTTAACATTTTGGCATAAAAAAATTTGAAAATGCAGCTTTTATCATACAATTTTTCAGCATAAGAAATGAAAGTTTGTCTTTATAAACACCAATTCTTAAGCGTCGAAACTGAAAAACGAGCAAAAACAGTTTTTGGAAAAAATCAATCTTCTACCATAAAATTTTGAAAGTAAGTTTTTCCAGCAAATTATATTTTTGTTAGAAAAAATGAAAAACCACACTTTGAACAGAACAGTTTTCCAGCCATAAAAATGAAACTGAGTCATTTAGCAGATCAGGTTTTAAACAGTTTTTTTGAAAATGAGTTTTTTTAGCAACCTGTTTTTTTGCATGAAAAGAATGAGAGTTTCAGCATAACAATTTTTTGGCATAGTTTTTACAATTAAAACTGGAAAGAGAGTTTTTAGCAGTCTATTCGTTTGACAAAAATTGAAGCTTTGAATAGACCAGCTTTTCAGCATAAAACTTTACTTATATTTATTAGCAGGTCTATTTTTTGCATATGAAGCAAAAATTCAGTCTTTTAACGGAAAAATTTTTTGAAAATGAGATTTTTTTGCCGCTTATTCTTTTAGCACAAAAAACGACGCATTTAGTGGACATTTTTTTGCATAAAATAATTGAAAAAAAGAAGCTTCAGTCGACCAAGACATTTCAACTAACGCATAAAAGGTTGACACATGCAATAAAATCTCAACAATTGGTTGAGCTTCAATAATTAGGACAGTTATCGCACAATTTGATAACAAAACTGTTAACTTCAAAAACAGAAGTGCCTTAATTAGCGAGAAAACACTGCATTACATTGTGTGGTTGTTTGCAGGATGGCAAGGGCACGGTTTGAACGAGTTTTTGGCTGTCTTCTATATATTTACCTTGTATTCGGCGGACTATCTTAAGAAACGCGCAGCGGTGGCAAAACCTTGGTAGCATTTGAATCACCGGCGCCCTTAGTCGCCATATATTAAAATGTGCGTATTTTGTGAATCGTCGGGCTATCTTGATCAATATTATAGCCGGTTTTAAATGTGCACAAGGGGGACGTGTTCTTTTTCAATGTATGAAAGAAACTGAGAAAAAGAGAAACGAAAAAACTTGAAAAAAGTTTTTATTGAAGTTTATATGTCACTTTCAATTAAAAGAAACTAACTTGAAGCTGTCATAATGCTAAGTCAGTATCTGAGTTTATTTAGTTCATGACAGTTCATCTTGTCAACCATTTCATTTCACATCAACCGTAGACATCTTGGAAGGTGCTTGGCCTTCGGATTGTTTGATACCTTCGGATTTCACCTAAATCATTGTCTCATTTGATCTTATATACATCAGTTGCTTATCTATCTCTACATTAAATCAAGATTACAACTTTTTTCATGAAGCAGTCAGCAGGATTCGAACCTACGCGGGAAAATCCCATCTCATGTCAGTTATTCCTAGAAATTGTAAAGTCGTATCAAAAACTACTGCATTACCTGAATTATGTCAGGAGACCAACCTAGAGCAAACAATTTCAAAATAAGTCTTTTATCAGACTAAGTTTTCATATTAACAATAGAAAATTGAGTCTTTCAGCAGACCAATTTTTTAGCACAAAAATTAAATTTGAGCTTTCAGCTAATTACTTTTGTAGCTTAAAAAATGAAAAACGAGGTTTTAGTAAACCAATCTTTTGGCATAGAATTTGGTGTTATAGATAACTAATTTTTGAGCATGGAAACTAATAAATGAGCATGTTGGCAGAGAGACTCATTTGTATAAACATTGGAAACTAACTCGTTTTAGTGGACAAATCATCTATCATCAATTCTTGGAAACGTTTCTAGCAGATTAAAATTTTGGCTTAAAAATTGCGAAATGAGGACTTAACCTTGCAAAATTTTCAAACTAAAACTGAAAAATGAGTCCTTCAACAGACCAAATTTTTAGCATAAACCTTGAAGAAGTAGTTTTTTTCAGCAGACTGATCTGTTACTAAAACAATTGAAAAATAATTCTTTCAGCAGACCTAATTTTAGCATAAGAAGTGAGTTTTAACATACCAATTTTTCAGCATGAACACTTAAAATGAGTCTGTTAGCAGACCATTTTTTTCACTTAAAACAGAAAAAAAGAAAACTTTAGCAGATCAAACTTTTTGAATCTGAAAACCGAAAACTGAGTCCTCAACAGGCCATTCTCTCAACATAAACGTTGAGGAATAAGTTTTTTCCTCAAACCAATCATTTACTCAGAACATTTCAAAAATGATTCTTTGAGCAGACCTAATTTTAGCGTAAAACATGAGTTTTAACAGACCAATCTTTCAGCATTTGGTACACAACTCAAAATTCTAAATTTTTGAAGACCAGTCATTTAAAGAAACAAAGAAAAGAGTTTTTATCAGTCAAATTTTTTGCTTAAAAACTGGAAAATAAGACTTTCAAATTGAGAAAAAAAGCACAAATAAAAAAAATAAAAAAAAAACTTCAATAATTTTTGTCTGTAGAAGAAGTTTGATCAGAGACTGATCTGACGGGTTTATTTCTATCAGAACTCGACCGCTTTATTCAAAAAATTGTTTAAATCTATATAACTTTTTCTGGAGAGTTTTTATGTAACGTGAATGTGTTTTTGTTCTGGAAATACAAATCACGGGAAAATTATACAGCAAAATTTTAAACTTTTTACTGAAATTGTTTTTTTTTTATAGTTTTCATTATTTTGAGCTTTTTTCTTGTTTGAATTTAGTCAACATGTTTTGTGCGTCTTGTACAATAACCAGCTTTCTTGATTTTTTATGAGAGTTAAATATTGAAGCTTTTTTGTTATCGCAAATCGAAAAAGTAATCAGTGCGGTTTTTACTGAAGCATCAGATTCTTTTAAACTCGTAGTGATCAATTCATTTTTCAAATCTTACTACGCAAAAAGATTTTTCCCTATTTTTGAAATCTGAAGCAGTGCGTTTCAGAAATTATTTGGCTTAGGCATCTTGTAAAACATTTCACTGGATCAAAACTTAAGATGTAGTTTTCATGAGCCTCGAAAAAAATTAAACAGCTAAATTAAAAATATAAATTTTTAATTAGCTGATAGTTTTTTATCAGTTCGTTTTTCTATTGATTGAATTTATTATCAACTCAACCCAACATTTTCATACAATTTCCATGCATGCATCAACTAATATAAAAGAGTCATTAAGCAAAACAATTTTTAGCTTAAAATTTGAAAGTTAAAACTTTTAGAAGAACAATCGTTTATCGTAATGATTGAAAATGAGATCCTATCATTTAATTTAAAAAGTAAAAGGATAGTTTTTTAATAGGTTAACCTTTTGGTAGGGAAACTGAACAAAGCGGCTTTAAACAGACCAGTCTTTCAGCATAAACTTTCTCAAAGTTTTTTTTTTGTAGACCTATATTGTGACACAAACTGTGAAAACTGAATCTACTAGCAGATCAGTTTTTAGCACACAAATTGAGAAACAAAAAATAATTTAGAACCAGGTTTTTACCATGAAATTTCAAAGATGAGTTTTGTAGCACAACCTTTAAGCATAAAAGCGAAGATTTTACCCGAACAATTTCTTTAGCTGTCCATTAGAAAACGAATTATTCGGAAGACCAATCTTCTAGCTTTAAAATTGGATAAAATTAATAACAGGTTAACATTTTGGCCAAAAAATTTGAAAATGCAGCTTTTATCATACAATTTTTCAGCATAAGAAATGAAAGTTTGTCTTTATAAACACCAATTCTTAAGCGTCGAAACTGAAAAACGAGCAAAAACAGTTTTTGGAAAAAATCAATCTTCTACCATAAAATTTTGAAAGTAAGTTTTTCCAGCAAATTATATTTTTGTTAGAAAAAATGAAAAACCACACTTTGAACAGAACAGTTTTCCAGCCATAAAAATGAAACTGAGTCATTTAGCAGATCAGGTTTTAAACAGTTTTTTTGAAAATGAGTTTTTTTAGCAACCTGTTTTTTTGCATGAAAAGAATGAGAGTTTCAGCATAACAATTTTTTGGCATAGTTTTTACAATTAAAACTGGAAAGAGAGTTTTTAGCAGTCTATTCGTTTGGCAAAAATTGAAGCTTTGAATAGACCAGCTTTTCAGCTTAAAACTTTACTTATATTTATTAGCAGGTCTATTTTTTGCATATGAAGCAAAAATTCAGTCTTTTAACGGAAAAATTTTTTGAAAATGAGATTTTTTTTGCCGCTTATTCTTTTAGCACAAAAAACGACGCATTTAGTGGACATTTTTTTGCATAAAATAATTGAAAAAAAGAAGCTTCAGTCGACCAAGACATTTCAACTAACGCATAAAAGGTTGACACATGCAATAAAATCTCAACAATTGGTTGAGCTTCAATAATTAGGACAGTTATCGCACAATTTGATAACAAAACTGTTAACTTCAAAAACAGAAGTGCCTTAATTAGCGAGAAAACACTGCATTACATTGTGTGATTGTTTGCAGGATGGCAAGGGCACGATTTGAACGAGTTTTTGGCTGTCTTCTATATATTTACCTTGTATTCGGCGGACTATCTTAAGAAACGCGCAGCGGTGGCAAAACCTTGGTAGCATTTGAATCACCGGCGCCCTTAGTCGCCATATATTAAAATGTGCGTATCTTGTGATTCGTCGGGCTATCTTGATCAATATTATAGCCGGTTTTAAATGTGCACAAGGGGGACGTGTTCTTTTTCAATGTATGAAAGAAACTGAGAAAAAGAGAAACGAAAAAACTTGAAAAAAGTTTTTATTGAAGTTTATATGTCACTTTCAATTAAAAGAAACTAACTTGAAGCTGTCATAATGCTAAGTCAGTATCTGAGTTTATTTAGTTCATGACAGTTCATCTTGTCAACCATTTCATTTCACATCAACCGTAGACATCTTGGAAGGTGCTTGGCCTTCGGATTGTTTGATACCTTCGGATTTCACCTAAATCATTGTCTCATTTGATCTTATATACATCAGTTGCTTATCTATCTCTACATTAACTCAAGATTACAACTTTTTTCATGAAGCAGTCAGCAGGATTCGAACCTACGCGGGAAAATCCCATCTCATGTCAGTTATTAGAAGTTTGAGGATATTAGCTAACTAATCTTGTAAGTTAAAAAATGAGAATTAATCTTTTCGAAAAATAATCTTTTAACCTAAAAATTGAAATTTGAAACCTTAGCAGACCATAATGTTGCCAAAAAAATTCAAAAATGAATCTTTTAATAGACCAGTTTTTCAATAAGTCTTTTAGCAGACAAATTTTTTTAGCATAAAAACTGAAAACTGAGTATATCAGATCAGATCAAATTTTTAGGCGGACTATTTATTTTCGTGAAAAACTAAGAGTGAGTCTTTTAGCAGTACAATGTTGTGGCATAAAAACAGAACAAAAGAATTTTAACGAGACCAATATTTTAGAATTTGCATAGAAATTGAAAAAATGAGTTTTTCAATTTCTATGCAATTCGGAGTTGCAATTCCGGAGTTGCAATTCCGGAGTTGCAAATCCGGAGTTGCAATTCGGAAATCGACCACTCCGAAAAAGAGAAGCACAGGACTCCCAAAGCCACCTACGCCTGCGGATTTAAGAAAGAAAGTCGCGATTGCGGAGACGAAAAAGCGCAACTCGGGAAAATCAGTAAAGCGGGGCGCAGCGACCTATATATGCGCGCAAGAGTCGGAATCAGAGAGCGACAGCCAACCATTGGTACAAGAAGAATCGGCGGAAAACTGCCATTGGCATCGTTGCCGGAATCACAAGTAGGACCGACAAATGAATAAACGGAGCGAACGGACTCAAGGGGCGATGCACGAAACGAAGCGAGCGAGCAGATAATGTTAGAGAAACTGGAGGGTGAGCAGAATGAAGGGGCAAGCACGTCAGCGAAAAGAAGAGCTAGCAAAAAGGCAGAAACGGAAAAACGAAACGACAAGGGAGGCGACATACCGGAGGAAGCTACGATAGAAATGCCGGCGGCGGGCGACGAAGTAACGACTGGTCACTTAATCAAGTCAAGACTCGGAGAGCGACACAACATCCAGGAAATCAAGTGAGAAAAGAACAGCGATGACAAAGATGGGGAGGGTCATGATTGACTCAATTACACGAGGAGTCGTCAAGGAAAAAGAAGTAGATTGAAAGAGATCAGAGTATGTCAAAACTTTTAGCAGTTGACAAAAACTTAACATGTTCTTAAAAGTGCCTAAAACTCTGCGACTTACGCTATCTTGATAAAGCAGGACCGAACATAGCTTTATGTTTAAAAACTTTCCTTTGAGTACTTAACTTTATCCGAACCATGACCAGTGCAGTTTATTTATTTACAAGTGTAGTTTGTTTGTTTATTTTACAAGAGGGTAGTCATAGTGCTAAATCAGTATCTAAGTTTATTTAGTTCACGACGGTTCATCTTGTCAATCATTTCATTTCATTTCTACCGTAGACATCTTGGCAGGTGCTTGGCCTTCGGATTTACCGAATACATTGTCTCGTTTGATATACATCAGTTGCTTATCTATCTCTATATTAATTCAAGTATTGGATTACAACTTTTCACAAAGCATGATGATCGAAGCAGATTTATCTGGAGCAGATATGCAGCGTGTCTCATATGAGTACCAGGGCAACGCCTTCTTGATGTAAGATGGAAAATGAGAAAAAAAACAGCAAGGAAACATTTTGAAAAAAAACCTTTGAAATTTTTGTGTGTCACATTCAATCAAATTTAACTATCTCGATGCAGATTGATCAAGGCCTATTTTTCTTCTGACCTGCTATTTTCGAATACTCAAAGTATTTAGTTGTTTACAAATTTGGATTGACAAAAATTGATTTTGAATTAAATTGTATAATATTGTTTTTTACAATTGAAATTTAAATAAACTTAAGGAAATAAAATTTCAATATGCAAAAATTAGACCAAAATTTTGCAACAAAATATGACACTGTCCTGATGATGCGGGATGATTTGGGCCTTTGATGAGTTGATTTGTTTTGGGAAATGAGGAATCGACGCATTGATGAGGAACTGTTTCGTCGATTTTTTGCCCGGAAGATGGATCTTGAGTCCAAATCACAGTTTGACATTGAGCTCCATTGTTTGGGGGAGAAATTGTGAATGCCTGCTGAGTTTTGGTCATCGCGACAGGCGACTCTCCGTTGGGATTCTGGATCTCATTTAGATGAGGCTGATTCACGAAGTTGAAGTTGACGTGCAAATGTTGTCTAAAACGATTTGAACTTAAATATATGTATGATCACTTGTATGTAGTGTGGCATCTCGCCGCCTGTTCGACCTGCAGCTGCAGTCAAGATCTCTGCCCTGTCCGCCACAGTCTGTTTGTCCCTATTCTGCACCATTCTATCTGCCTCCAACTCCGAAAATTTTTACCACATACTGTTAGACGCCCACAGATCAGAAAAAGACAAACTACCGGAGTTAATCTGTCAGATCTTTATGAGGTCAAACTGTGCATTTTGTAAATTGTGGGGCGGTTTCCCTAACAGGCAAAAATCAGATTTGTTGTGGAAACCGCAACATGGCTATTTTTCTTTGATCTTCTCTGCTGTTTTGGGTTCCACGGACAAATAACTAAAACACTGTATTGATCAAAATCGCAAAAACTTTGCAAACTCCGCAAAAAAATGTGTGAATCCGGAATCAGTTTGTGGAATCCATCAACATGCTGTAGTTTATGTGTTTAGTAAACTTCAGTTGTCGCGGAATCCGCAACTGTCAGTAGAATCTGCAAATTGTAGGCGAAATCCGCAAATTTCAGCAAATTCGATAAATTGTAAGCGGAATCCGCGATTTGTAAGCGGAATCCGCATCAGTTTGCGGAACCCAATTACATTTGCGTAATCCGCTTATTTTTGTGGAACCAGGATTAAGTACCTATATTCGCTCTTTGCGGAAGCCGCAATAAAATCAATGCACCAACAAAAACGACAAATGTGGTTCCACAAATGTAAGTTACAGGTTTTTGTACGCGGAATCAACTAAAATTTTGCAAATGAAATTCACTTACATTTTGGAACATCATTAAGGACTTGTTTCCGGAATCCAGAAACATACAAAAAATAAAGTGGGCACTTACCCAGTGCTCAGTTTGGCCTTGGAAAGATACCGTCAATATAAAAACGTTGGCTGTCATATACTGTCAAAATGGAAAAACTCGTGCTTCGAAATGTGTGTCATCGAACCAAGGAAAAAACAACTCTTTACAAAAGGGGACCTAATAGATGATCACCCAGATTGCTAAGAGAGTGTTATCAACTAAGGTTATGTTAGGTAACCAAACACTTTTGAGCTCATGAGGACACGTGAGAGAGATCACAAGTCTTTGAGAAGATGTGATCTCTCTCACTGCAGTTAGTGTTGTTAGTGAATTTCTCATATGTGGCTCCGAAATGAAAATGCACCCATTCGCCACCGAGGTTAAGACAGTATAAACATGGCGAACCAGATTGCGAGACATTATGATCCCCTGTGCTGCGCAGATGTGAATAACAGCATGGTCACTGGTTTTCAGGAAACTTTCAAATGCCTCGGTTATCAGGGTTCTCATCGCTTTGGTGATGGCATTGTTTTGTCTATACACATGAAAAACTTTCTAATCTGTCAACAGTGCATACAAGACGTTACTGTCCGCCGTATGGTCAGCCATTAAAGAACTTCTGGTGCTTGTGGCTGAGTGAATACCGCAGAAAATCAGTTGGCAAGTTTCACCAAGTGAATACCAAATTTCATCACACTTGCACACTTCTCGGATTTTCTCGCGTCGTCTACAGCAAGGTTGTCCAGTGTAATGTCGATGAAGTGCATTGAAAACACACTCTTCCCTTGAAAGTTTGAGTTGGTGTCATTGTGGCGTTTCACACACTCCTACACCGGCCTCTCCGCCACCTATATTAAACATTCTTTTGGAGAAAAAGCTTAAAAATTTGTTTAAAAAGCTATCTAGAGTCTTAATTGTCAACTTTAATTATACAAAAAATTCCTAAACTTAAGTTTTTATTGCCTTCGAGAACACTAAAAAGGCAGGTAACCTTTCGCGCTAATGAATCTCGGCTTACACAAAAATCCAAAATGTAATCTGCAGACACTTTCAGAATTTGACTAACATCTTCGAACGTGGAGTTTGTTACATCTGACAGTACCGAAAAACCAGAAATAACATGATGCATTGGAGAGGTGTTTTTATCGATGAACTGGTCATGAGAGCTCGTCGCTTGTTGAGAAGCGGTTGCATGTTGAGAGCTCTTCCCGGGTCGAGATCCCGCTCAAAAACCGCTCAAGATTTGAGCGGTTTGAGCGGTTTTCCAGCAAGATTTGAGCGGTTTGAGTTGTTTGGGCGGTTTGAGCGGTTTTTTTTGGAAAAACCGCTCAAACCGCTCAAATCTTGCTTAAAAAACCGCTCAAAAACCGCTCATTTCTTGCGGTGATTTTTGAACGGTTTTTCAAGCAAGATTTGAGCGGTTTTTGAGCGGTTTTTGAGCGGTCTTCCCGGGTCGAGGTCCCAGACTCCCCCCCCCCGCCCCAACTTACCCCCCCCGCCAACGTACTCCCCCCCCCCCCCCCCCCCCCAACCTACCCCCTCAACGTATCCAACATCCAACAAACCCCCCCACCAACGTACCCCCCACCAACGTACCCCCCCTCAACATACCCCCCCCCCCCCTCAACGTACATCTAACTCTAGCAATTGTCTGGTGAGAACCCTTCGCTTGATAATCGGGAAGGTGCATCTGAGAGGTGTTCTTTTAGATGAGCTGAGTGATGATGTCATAAGGGTCGTTGCTTGTTGGGAACTATTAGTCTGTTGAGAAGGGGTCGCTTGTTGACCTGCTGAGAAATCTTCACCTGTTGAGAAAACGTCGCCCGTTGAGATTTCATCGCAAGTTCAGAAAGGGTCGCTCGTTGAGAACTCGTCGCCTGTTGAGAACTCGGCGCCTGTAGAGATTTCAGGCCTGTTGAGAAGCCGTCTCATGATGATTGGAAAGATGCTTTTGAGAGGTGTTCGTAAGGATGAACTGGGTGATTATGTCATGAGAACACCTTGCTTAGTGGGAACTGGTCGCCTATTGAGAACTCGTGGCCTGTTGAGACATCTTTGTCTGTTATGAATAAGTCGCCTGTTGAGAAAGGTTCTCTTGTTGACAACTCGTCGCCTGTTGAGAAATTATCGTTAGTTGAGAACTCTTCGCTTGTTGAGAACCCGTTGCCTGTGTTTGAAAACTGGTCGCCTGTTCAGAAATTGTTGCATGATGAGAAATCGTCGTCCATTGTTGAGAACTAGTCTCATGTTGTTGAGAAATTCTCTCTTAGTTAGAATTTGTCGGCTGTTGGTGAGAGTTTTTCTGGGCTCTCTAAATTAAACTTCCAAACTTGTAAATTACGATTTTCAAAATGTATGCAAAGCGAAACAATTAAAACATGTATAATATTTTAATTAAAAATTGATGAGCTTGAAATTGGAACTCAACCAATGAATAGCCAAGATCTGCGGTGAAATCTTGTTCACTTTTTCACTTCAGTTTTTCACAGATATATATTGCAAAAACAAAGCGAGTGGAAAACGACACAGCTTGTACAGGGTCCAAATAAAATGAACATCAGGCTTTCAAAGCCTGTTTTCGTGCGTTCCTTCGCAGCTGAAAAAGATACACTTCACTTTCATTTTTTTCGACTTTCTGATTAGGGGGTTCAAAAATAGTCCAAAAATAGACTGGATAATTCTGAGTATTACTGCTACGTGGTCATGATAATGGAATTTTTCGATAATTTTTCAGTATTTGTTACCTCACCTACATAAATGATATAGGTTTAAAAACTTTTTTAAAATCTGTTCTTAACTTGAATCGCTTTCTGATTTCAAAGAAATGTTGTAGTCTTGATTGACTTTTGTTTTAGCAATGTTCGTTTTCCACAATCACATGAAAACATACATTGACAAATAGATGCAATTTTGCGGTGTTATTTTTTATCGTAATTATGAAACCACCCGTGTTACAACCACTCTGCCCTGTTTTAAATTGTAGTGAACCTCATACGTTCCTATATCACGACTTTTGAATCTGAAAAAAAACCAACTTTATGACGACAAAATCATTGGATTAAAATCACACATTACACCTCTTCTACTGGTTTCAATGAATCATATCGAATCCTGGTTCTTCTTCTCGTTCTTCACAAAATCAAAACTTTTGGAGCTCTTCGAGAGGCCCATATTAACCCTCATGTGCCGTCAAAAAAGAAAAACTCTCCTCCAAAAAATTGTTGCAAGGAAATAAGGGAAAAAATTATCTTTTAATGAAGATACCTGTTAGATAGCCCAAACTCCGCAAGGAGTGGTATCTAGTAGTTTTTGTACAAGTACGAGCCACTCTAGGCTCATCTGACTTGTTTTAAATTATGGTGAACCTCATACGTTGCAATATTACAACTAAAAAATCTGAAAATTCACGACTTTATGACGACAAATTCGTTTGAATAAAGTTACACAAGCGCAACTTTGTTTCTGGTTCCACTTTTTGGTTTATATAATTCCAAAATACTGTTTTTATTGAGATGCTATCTTTGTCTGTCAAGTGCAGTAAGAAACTGAGAAACTTCTTCTTCGAAATAAGTAAAATCTATTCATTAAAACAAGCAGTTTCTTATGGGAACTTTAGGCAAACCCTAGATATTCAGAAAATTACAAATTGGTGTCTGTACAATTGCGAGCCATTCCTTCATTATTCAAATCATTATCCATTCAATTCATTAGGTTAAAAACCCTCCAGCGAAATTTTGCCATTAATTCTAACTCTACCCTTTTGTTTTCAAATAATCAAATAAAAATGGTTTCAGTAAAGTTTTCATATTTGCGCTCATGTATCGTCAAAAGATTAGATTTCGATCTGAAAATTTTGTTTCTAATAATGAATTTTTCCAAAATTGAGGGCTTGTGACAGCCAATCTAGTCAACTCGACGTGTTGATTATTTTTTTAGGTCATGTTACTCAAGTAGAAATGCCTGACACAATGAGTGAAATAGTGCTGAATTATTGTCAACCTGATAGCCTTTTGGCAGGAACTGGGTGTTTTAAGGCGTTCCTTATAAAATGGAAAACAATTTCAAAATTTCGAAAAAAAATTTCGAATATCGTTTGCACAAAAAAACTGTAAACTGCAAGAAAATTCTGACCAAGAGGAATTTAATTTCATGCCTCGGACCAAAAAAAAAATTTGCGCACTGAACATAACGGTGATTTGGAGTAACTATTACCGCGATCTGACAATGCTAAGTATAAAAAAAGCAAGCACAACAATTCCGTCAAAATAGCTGAAGATAGCACTTTCGAGGTACAAATCAAATCATATTAGTTACCGAAAAAATTTAACACAGCAAAAAAATCAATTCTATGTATTTTAGGCAGCAAAAACGACAAGGAAGTTGAGCCCACTGTGACTGCAATCCGTCAACACTAAAGACAAGAAATAGCAAAAAAATTGCGCCAAAATAGCTAAAACATAAAATCTTTGAGGTAAAAATTTTGATTACAGCGAAAATTTTGATCACAGCGAAAAACATATCACAAAGTTTGTAAACTATGAACAAGATAGTAAATTTGAGATGTCTCTAAATCTGATTTGTAAACGTTCAGTAAAAAATTTAGCAAGCTGACCAAATGCGCAAAAATTGTTAAATTATGGCAATTTCAAAATACAAATCAAAGTTATCTCCAAAACATTGACCAAAGTGAAAAGTCAAACACGCAGTCGGAAAGCTCGGAACAAGGCAAGGAACTTAAGCCTGCTCTGAGCCCCTTACTTAATGTTTAGTATAAAAAATTAGCGAGCTGAACAGTTGCTCCCAATTTGCTAAAAAAGGGCAATTTAAGCTACCAATCAAAATAATGACCAAAATATTGACTACAGCGAAAACTCAAGTAAACAATTTTGAAGATCAGTACAAGACGATAAATTTGTGTCTACTATGAGCTAGATCCGTTAGTTTTTATTATAAAAAATAGACAGCTCAACAAGGTAACACAATTGCAAAATAATAGCATTTTAAAGTACAGCTCAAACCTATGGCCCAAATGTTAGTCAAAATTCAAATTCAATTACCATGCAAAAAAGCAGTGATTAACCTCTATCTAAGGATACTGCTCTAATTTGATACATTAAATAGTAGAAAAATTACTAGCCAACAAGCCCATTTTGCCAAAATTGGCGAAAAATCTTTTTTTTTATCTATTCTTCAACTTTTTTTTAGCGTCATACAAAAAAAGAGATCGAATTGAAAACAACTAATTTTGTAACAAATTTGGCTCTGAACCAAAAAAAAATACAAAAATAGCAATTTTAAACACAAATATAAAAAAGTATGTATTTTGGAGATCTCAAATTAAAAAAAAAATTTAAAATTCTTCACTAAAATGTAGATAACCACTAAACGGCCAACATATGTCTATAAACAAACAACTCCGTAGGAAAGTCGAAAATCCAAAATAGTCCAGCTTGATCTAATTATCAGCCCAAGAGGAAAAGTAGCAAGACATTTTATAAACAAGAAAGAAACTTCTCTATACCAGAGTTATGAATAAATTTTTCATCTTAAAAGTGACAAATCAAAACACTGTAAAAACGAATTAGAAAATATTTAAATAGAAATTGACAAGAGAGTAGAAAAAATTTATGGAAAGTATTCGAAAACAGACACCGAAAGACTAATTGAGGCATCGAATTGAGATCATCTAGCCATCAAAAAACTATAATCATTTTTATTTGAAAAATTTGGTCTTCTCATTCTTGCTGACAGAAAGTGTTATTTTTTGTTTGAGTCGAAAAAAAAACAAACTGCAAGTCTCACTCACCAAAGATTGAATTAACATAATTTTTTCGACTTTTTTGGTTGCTTTTATAGGTTCAGTTGATACCCCTATAGCAGTTTCGACCAACATAAAGAGATTTGTTTTCCGATTTTTGTAAAGGAACAAAAAGTCAAAAATCGCGAGTAAATTTTGATCTAGGTTGCAAGCAATTTCATCCAAAAATGAAATAGTTCTTGGTTTAGGAGTAGCTAGAAGACATAATACAGGCCATAACAGCTTTTTGATGCGTAAAACATTTGTCTACAAACCACAAATTACAAAATGATCATCTTCGAAGAAATTTTTTGAAAAATAGGAATGAATTTTAGATGATTTTCACAATCAAATAACACCAAATTTTCAAAAAAAACTCTTAACTCAGCAAAAGTCATGAGACGTTCTACTTATTACTCATATCTCGAAACAAAAAAACTCGATTAAAAAGAGGTAGAAAAAGAATACGTCGATGACCGTAGGCTAATCCAGCTTGATCCTTTTTCCAGTCTGTTTCATAAATCATCCTTAAGAAAGAAAATCATCCTTTACAGAGAGTTTTCACGTCACTAACTTTAAATCTCTAAAAACTTATACTTGAGTAAGAAATTGTGCTGTACACCAAAAAGTACAAAAGCAGCAGTTTCAGTAGAAAAAATCAACGAAAGGTTATTTTTTTCCGAGATCTCAAATTTAGAAAAATAATAACTCTCCACAAAAAAAACTATTTAAAAAAAGTTTTTGCCGAGAAAATTTTTCAATGGTCTATCTATAAATCATAACAAAAAACATATTTGGCGAGAGCTTGAGAAAAAGTAAGTCGAAGCCCGTAAGCTGGTCCAGCTTGGTCCAATTTTCAGCTTACTTCAAATAACAAGTGAAAAATCAAACCTGACCACAAAAAAATTAGGAGACAAAACTTTTACAAAACTTCATTTGGGTTCATTACAATCTTCAGCTAAAATTTAAAATTTAGCTCAAAAGTAAATTACATGAAACCTGCTTCATAAAACATCAAAATCTAGGAACAAACTTAGTGTAATTTTTTCGATGTCTCAAACAAGAACATAAGTAACTCATCGCTAGAGTTATGGCACATCCTTTATATCAAAAAAATGTCCGTCGTAGCCCTTAAAAAACCATTTTGCCAACAACTAATTAGGAAATGAGGAGAGAGCAGAAAAAAAGGCATGGAAAGTTTCCCATTTTTTTGAAATTATTCGAAAACAGGCTCCAATCAGAAACATCGTCGGGAAAACATCCGGGACTGTTTCAAGCATCAAACTGAGTTTATCTAGCCATACAAAAATTCTAATCAATTCATATCTATGAAGAATTTTGTCAGCTCATTTTTCGACAACAATTGCTTCGTTTTTGCTAAAGGAGGAAAAATACAAATTGTCAAATTAAACAATTTACCAATTTTTTTTGTTTCTTTTATGTTTTTGTGCACTACTGTAGGCTCAATTAGTACCATTGAGCAGGCTCGGCGATCATACAGACCTTTGATTTTTCGATTTATAATAATTTGAAGAAAACAAAAACCAAAGATTGCAAGCAGGTGATGCTTGATCTAGACTATAACCTATTTTATAGAAAGAAATCATATATAACTCCTGAACGGAGAACAATTTGGAGATAAAATACAGATCATTAAAAGCCCATATCATTTTACTTTAAAAATTTTTGGCTGCAAACAAAAAAACCGAAACTGCTATTTCGTAAAAAAATCAAAATCTACGAAAAGTTTTTTTTCCGAGATCTCAAACTTAGCAAACTTATAAACTCTCCTTACAAAAACGTTTACCCTGAGAATTTTTTTAGGATCACAACATGTCTCAAAACAAAAAAACTGGCATAGTTAGAGGTTGAGAGAAAATGAAATAATTGAAACAAAAAATGAATATTTGGTTTTTGACTCCTTACAATTTAGTTTGCAATGTCTGAAGTAATAATCTGATTCAAAAATAGGTTCAAACTAAACTGAACTGATATGGGATGTTTTTCGTTAACTCGTTGTTTTCTTGGATTTGCTGGAGTTTCTTGAAAAGTTCCCAGAAGGTAACCAGGATTGGCTTTCAAGGATTTTTGTTTCCTAGTAAAACACTCTGATCCCTGATTTTTATTTTTTGATGAGTTATTATGAAAAACTAAGAAAACAATTTTTTTCATTAACTGTCAGAAAAAATAACTGGCCGGGACTCTTTAAGTTACTCGAAGGAACTGTAAGGTTTTCCCCTGGCCATGTAACCCGGGTCCACACATCCCTCTCGCACTGCGTGCATCAAAGGAGTGCACTCATATAAACAGAACAGAAAGCACATCGTGAACAAAATGAACATGAGTTAAGTGGACACGAATTAAGTGATGACAAGAATCAAGTGAGCAAGAACTGGGTACGTGAACAAGCTACTACGTTCTCTGTCTCTCAGTCAAGAGGACGGTGTTTAGAGAACAACTATCATCTGTGCTTGTTGCTTGAGGTTAAGACTACATTACTAGTCCATAAAATAGTGCATTTAGGTCTCAATGAATTCGAAAAGTAAAAGTTCTCATCTCAACTCAATTTAAAGAAAAGCTGAATTTCATTTCATTAATCCGCTAAATTTCATTACAATACTGGTATTTTAGAACTCTTTTCACAGCAGTAATGACAGTTGGTATAAAGAACAATCACATATTAATCACATGTATCTCTGCCCTCTGCGCGTCTTTGTCGGCCTTGTCATTGACCAGAAGCAACACTGCTTCTATTGCCCAGTTGTGCTGGCCAACGCAAAGCCGTCCTTCCCCGTTTCTCCGCTGAAAACAAACAAGTTTAGAATTCTTCAAGATAGGGTCAAATTAGATTTATGACAGACAGATCAAGCAAACAAGCATGTCAAAGAAAGGTCGAATTTTGGACATTGACAAGATTTCAAGACTTTGCCTGCGCCTGAAAAACTCTCTCTCTCACTGGGTCTACACACATTTCGCCTATTTGAACATTTCGCCCATAATATCTTGCACTCGGGTACTCTCTCACCAGCCGTGGCGGTGGCTGTCATGACTGCGCTTCTGTTTTCCAGGCTCTTTATCAAGGGAGTGGGAGGGGAGCATGATCTGGAAGGTCTCGGCGTCACACCTGATGCCTGATGCAATACTGTCTCGTGAAAACAATCGTCAGAAAAGCTAATACATGTGGGAGTTTAATAGGAAATATGATACACAAATATAATCTAGCCATGCAACGGTTAGAAGAACCTTTCTGAACTCGGGTACCAGAATAACCTGACAGATTATATTATGAAATTATTCAGCTTCAATCAACAAGAACAAACTTCATCATAACAACTCGAGTTGACCTTCAGACACCAAAAATGCTCATCATACAGTTCCATACATCAAGTGTGTGGAAAAAGGCTTGTCATACAATTTTCAAACAACTTCGAAAAATATTTGAACAAAGATATCAACTAATTTCTGCGGCTGTTTGATTCTAATATTACAGGCTGGTGATGAAAAACCGAGTTTTTTGCTTTTTGAAAAAAAGGCTTATCGCACAATTCGCATATATGCAAATTGTATGAAAAGCAACTTTTGATGTCGACACAAAAAGTGCCCTAAAATTGTTTTTTTTAACCGCAAGTCGAACTTTGTACTCAAACAAACATTTTCCAAAACTTTTTCTGGCATGTTATTTTTTTCTGAAGTATCGCGTATTATTTTGTTTGATTACAACCAATAGATTTGTTTTAAGAGAAAAAATCTGTAGATAAACCAATTATAATTGGTTACAACCTTTTTTGTCAATGCGGCAAGGAATCAACAAATAAAAAGTTATGAAAAGAAAAAAGTTATTGACGCTTAGTACAAAAACTTTTTATAAAAAAGTTTAGGTTACGGCTTATACGGAATTCATTGTTTAATTTAGGAGTGATTTATGAGTTACTTGTTGCGCTCCTATGATCACAAAAATCGTAAACAAAAGTTTGACACATAGATGTAGTTAGACAAAACATGAAACAAAACTCAACAGATTGAACTAGTCCACATGATTCACAAAACTTTTCAACTTTTTCTTTTTCATTTTTAAAATTTTTTCTTACAAATATTTATAAATACTTCGCTCTTGCAGAGTACAAGGATGGTCAACTGCAAGCGAAAATATTCGTGTTGTTACAAGATGTTTTGGAAAAATTACACTATCACTATGTCCAACGCCTTATGTCATGGTTCGTCAAATCTTAGTTACTATTGTCTCTAAATAAAAGTCGAACCGCTAATTACGTATAACCAGGAGATTCATTGAAAAAAGTTCAAAATCTTTTTGAACTTTTTTGTTTGAATTGCGTACTTAATAACCAATATCCTCAAATTTTTGCATGCATTAGATTGAAAAAAATAATAAAGTTTTCGATAATTGATTTGTTTTGTTATTAACTTATAATCACAAATTGGAAGTGGTTCTGTATATTTCTTTCAATTTTGAGAAAAAGTTGCTATTTTAGAACTTTTCTTAAAGGATAGTTGTAAGATAGCGAATTTCTCCCACAAATCCTATAAGAAACACTAAGACAGGGGCGTTTTGTTGTAGGATTGTCAACCAGGTGATTTACTGCGATCTAGCAAATAAAGATAATGAAATTTAGAAAGATAACCGCAAAAAGTAAGGCAGAGCCTGCAAAATTTATTAACATTTATTTTTTCATTCTTTATTAAATTTATCTTGTAAATACAAAAAGTTCCTGCTTAAATTTTTCGATGAAACATCAGTTGTTCAATGGTAATAAATTTGAATTGGATAAGAAACCAGTCTACCCTGGTCAGTAATTGAGCTGTTAAAATGTTTTTTTTCTTCAAAAATTCATGCTTCTGTAGCAAACCAGGTAAAAAAATTGAACAATTTTCACGTTTTCAACTTTAATTCTCAATATGATTAATGCAAAATTTCACTTTTAGTTTGCACGCTTATTCACTGTATTTCAATTTTTTTTACCTTGCAAAACTGCTTCATTTTGACAAGGTAAAACCAGTATGAGGCCAAAATGTGCATTCTGTGCATTGTAGATGAACTAAGCAACAGGCCAAAGTCAGATATTTTGCGGAATCCGCAACATGGCTACTTTTCTTTGATATTTTTTGCTGTTTTGGATTCCGCAAGCAAATACCTAAAAGACTGCACCGCTCAAAAATGCTCCAAAAATAGGCGATTTTGCGGAATCCGCAACCGGATTTGCGGAATCCAGAACAGTTTGTGGAATCCGCAAACAAATAATAAGACATTTATATAGTTAAATTGAGCTGTTGCGGAATCCGCAACTGTATGCGGAATCCGCAAACTCTAGGTGGAATCCGCAAATTGCAAGTGGAATCCGCATTTGATTCCGGATTCCGTTTACATTTATGTATATATGTAGAAGCGTTTAAGGTTATATCTTTTAACTAATATGTGGTCACCAGCAAGTTCAATCTCAATTACAAAACTATTACGTTGATCAGCTACCTGTCCTGCCTACCTCAGTTCCTGTCAAACACCCAGCTTCAATTTCTGGGATCGATGGAATCCCAAATACTCAACTAATTTGGCGATGTGCTGTGCATTGTGTTTCTAAACACTCTCGAGCCAATTACTCCAAATAAGGAATTCATTTGGTTTGTGTTTCCAAAACTATGATACCAAAAATTGTTTGCTGGGGTATGTATCCCAAATACTAAAAATTGAAATCCATCGATTTGGTTAACCAATGTCTTACGATTTTTCGTGGATTCCGCTGACAATGGTTGTCCTTGTTTTTAAATTTTTATTGCTAAAGACAAGAATTCCAGCTCTTGCTTTTAATTGTTCATATACAAGTTCAGTAGTAAGCAAAATTCGGAATCCACTTACATTTTTCGGATTCCACTTACATTTGCGGATTCCAGTTACAGTTTGAGGAAACCACTTACAGTTGCGGAATCCAAAATAACTATCTATATTCGCTTGTTGCGGAATCCGCGATTCAACAAATGTGCCGACAAAATTTACGTTTCAATAATTTGTACGCGGAATCCACGGAAATTTTGAAACATGTTTAGAGGTTGGTTTCTGGAATCCAGAAGCATACAGACTCGTAATGATATTGGTTGTATTTTCTGTTTCTAAGTTTCTGTTCCGACTAACCCACGGAGCGGGAACAAATTTTCATCTACGGCACGTTCAGTCCGACGCATTTAATTACAGTCGTGTTCTCTCAAGTTGTCACGACGTTGGGTTAATTAAATCAAAAGATATAGCCCATTTAATGCATTAAACTTGGTTGAAAATATGAACAAAAAGCAAAGTGTAAAAACTTGAGAGAACACGACTGTACCTCGAAGAAAGCTTACAGGGATTCAAGTAAAGTACCATATCAAAAGTCAGCTTTTTATTAGGATTTGAAATCCAGAAAAAAATAACAACACTTCTTTAAAACTTCAAATCACAGACTGAATTAGACAACATTGGTGATTGGTGACACACAAAACTACTGCAAATTGAAAAAAAAAATCAGCAAATATTTTGTCCAATTGATTAAGTTTCCATCATCCATTCAGTTGCTTTTTTAAAAACAACAACAGAAAAAAAAAATTTAATTTGATTTTTGAAAGTTTTCTTTTGATGGTTATTTTCAATGCTTTCGTTTTCTATATGATCAAACTTTTTAAAAATAATTACCATGCGAATGTTTTGATAATGTTCCAGTTGAATTTATTATTATAATCAGAAGTTTCACTGCTTATTGCACACTAACTAGTTCTTCTTGTTATTCAGACCATTCTCGTAACGTCGGTTTTTAATTTTTTCTTTTCAGATTTGGCTACATCAGATGTAATAATTTTAAAATGCTATCGGTTGTCCTTGTCCCTATTTTTTTGTTCATTTTTCGACTAAATTAGTTTGAGAAGTCTGAAGTTTGAGAAGACTGATGTCAACAATTTAATTCTATCAGAAATTGAACGCTTTATATTATTTTAAACCCTATTTTAACTAAAGTAAAAATGTCTCAAGAATTTGTACTTAACCCGAACAGTTTTTCTGAATAAACAAATACAAGGAAACTTATAAAGCGAATTTTTTTTTCAAATTTTTTTATCATGATTTTCATCATTTTGCATGTTTTTCTTTTGCTTCAATCAGGTTGGAATTTTCTGTGCTGCTTGAAAATTAACCAGTTCTCTTCCTTCTTCATGAGAATTAGTTTTTGAGGCTTTTTTGTTATCGCAACTCAATAAAATAATTAGTGGGTGTTTTCCTTAAGCAGGAGATGATTTTAAAATCATTTCGATCAATTCATTTTTCAGCTCTTAGTAACGCAAACAGACAAAGCAAAAACGCACTTTTTTCACAACAATCATTTCGATATTTATTCAGTGCTATCAGTCTTGAAAAGAAAGCCCACCTGAGTTAGAATACGATGATTTTGATTCGGCCGTCGCTCCTGTCAATCCAGACTCAATTTCAAAAATCCGAAAAGAACAAAATCTCAACCTCGGCAATTCAGCTGAACATGGCAAACATAAAGGTGCTGAAAGTATAAGTGTGCAACGGGAGATCCGAGTGTGGCGATGATTACGAGGAAAACATTCATTGCAGCTGGCGACTACTGCGAGTCGTATCCCTCAAAAGGTATCCAAAAACTTGCGACGATGAGTTAATTATGTATCGTAGTGAGGCTGTGAAGCAATATGAGCGATACTATGCGATAGAATTACCCAAAGTGTCGTGCACCGAGGTTTTGTAGATAGGAACGACAGCGGATTTAGTGATTCGTGTTTTTGAAGCAAAACAGTTCCGGATCAAGTCGCAGTTTTGACTCTGCCGATCTACCCCGGAAATTATTTTGACAATTTCTAATGTGAGTACAACCTAAGCGCACCAGTCGGCTTCTAGGTTCAAATTGAGTTCACTAGATTCGATATTGAACCTACTTATTCCTATTCCATCAATTTCCTATGACTGATATCATGACTCGTCAAACTCCTATGGTTTATCTTATGAAACATTGAACTCCTGTGACTCATCGTAAGACTCATTGAACTCCTCTGAGTCTTCTTATGACTCATCGAACTCGTATGATTCATTGTATGCGCATAACGACTGGTAAAGCGCATTCCAGCAATCTAAAATGCCCAACTTCGCAGTCTTCCAAGCATTTCTCAACAAAAAAGCGTCTGAAATTGAGCATCAAATTGGGCATCAAATTGAGTATTTTATTGTTCAATGTGTAACTTACGGACAACTGTACTCTTACAGTAAATCAAAAACAACTCAATACGCCGAATTCGGAAACTGTTTCAGTATCAAAACCGTTGTTGACGTGGATTCAAACCGAACTAACTTGGCGCCCTGCCGAACGTCGAAAACCGGCACTGAAACGGACTAAAGCTTTCTCTTTTTCTGGACAAAGATGAATAGAACGGAACTATCGGCCAAAACTCCGGAGCCAGACTGAAAATTTTGAACACAGATAAGAGTAATCCAGTCACTTCGAAGGGGATCGTTCTAAGTGCAGGAGCTACAACTATTGTAAGACGGGAACGTGAAACGGTCTAAAAAGGAGGCACTTTGCTCCAACAGTATCGAGAACTGGCCGGAGTTCCTATAACTTAGAGATGACTTCAAGAAGCACTGCTATACAAGTGAGCATTGTATATCTCTTCCAGCAAATCGGCAATGGAGTCGGGTTTCAGCTTAAACAAGTTCATGCAATATCATTGCGATTTCTTCAACAATGCTCAAAATGATTGTGTGCAAAATGTCAAAGAAGATTTCACCGTGAACAAAAGAACGTGTGAGAGTCAGTCGACGTGCAAAGAACGACGACTTCAGCTCGGCTTTTCGTCAGTCGAATGGCCAGCAGAGGCATACGCGGTATACTTCGTGTCACTTCTAGAGCGATCACCGTCCAAAAAATTCTAACTATTCCTCACGAGAGCCAAGCAAATGTCACGAGACGGAAAAGAGATTCAATTAATGAAGGAGACTCTGAAAACGAATTTCACAAGAGTTGAGGACCATTCCGGAACCCTAAACTACCCACAGATCCAGGAATCCCTGAAGTATACAATCCAGGCCTTGCGTCGAACCGTGGAACCATTACGAGGCCAAAATGTGCACTGGATAGGCTCAAGTTTTGTGTCTGTATATTCCTGGATTCCAAGTCTTTAAGCAAGTTAAAATTTTGTCGCAATGATCAAAGGAAAGAAAAAACAAAAGAAGAACAAAGGGAGCGTCTTTGTTGAGAAATCCGCTTACAATGCACTAAATGCACAGTTTGGCTTCGTAACGAACCTTGGAGGGAATTTAGATCTATGGCTCAGGTGGAGTATCAAGGCATTCTTCGAAGAGTTGCAATTGGCATACTTCTGTTTGCTGATCAGCCTGGAAAAAATAAGAGCGAGTAAAACTAGACTCTAAATCAGTGTCAACTAGAACAGCATTTAATTGAGGTGATAGCGCTCTTGACTTCTTCATATGGATAAAAGAATGTTTCATCCGAGTGTTTCATCGATTTCATATTAAGGTTAAGCAAAAACTATACATCAGTGTTGATTCAGAAAGACAAAAAAAACTTTACAAGAAGAAGAGCAAGGTACAACTTTTTCACAAAAAGAAAATAAAGCGTGTTAACTTCTAAACTCTCAAAAACCAATAAACTTTATTTTAAGTGATACTCAATTAAAGTGAATCTAGAGTTTTCTCGAAAAAAGGGTTTGCGGTTTTCCAAACTGATAGTATTAGCCTTTTAGGCTGGCCAAATTGATTTTGCCAGCAAAAGTTAGTAAATAAAAAAAATTTTCAGAGTTCGTTGGCTGAATATCAAAAATTCGTACAAGAGAGGGGATTTATTGGAAGCTTAGCGGGTCGAATTCTCCTTAAGTCGGATTCTGAGTCAAACATACTCAAATTGATCCAAGATAGAGAAGAAATCCCAACCTTAACCGATAAAGTCAAAAAAGGTTTAATAGTCAAAGCAATGAAAAGTGTTTTTTCCGATGATATAATTAATTATTTGATTGTATAAAAAAGCATGTTAAGGAGAGCGAACACACTGAACAGATGATGTTCCATACAAAAAACTATCAAACAGAACTTGCTGTGTGTTGTGTCAGGACAGCATATTGAAAATACAGCCACCATGTTTCAGAACTAAAAGCAAAATCAAGACAAATAAACAGACTTTTGCAAGTCCCAATTTCAAAAGTCCATAAAGAAAAGGAACTTTAAATGAAAAAAAAAACCAATCCCGAAAAACCAAAATTCAAAAAAAGGAATTTTAGAGAAAAAAAGAGTCTTTTGAAAGTCCGACTTCAGTAGATTTGATTGTAGAATGGAAATGATTTTGATGTGAGCAGATAAATTCAAAAGAATGATTGAGATAAAACGGCTTAAAAAAGACACAAAGTTCATGTATTGTTAGCTTTTCAAGGATGGGTTTTTTTTATAATTTGTTTACATTTTTTCGTACAATATTTTTTTTTTGGGGGGGGGGGGGGGGGGTTGCTGAGAGATGATTGAAGGAATTAAGTGTCCCGCTGCCCGTGAGAGATCTGTGTCCGACCCAAGTGTGGTTGTTTCGATGTTCGTTTGTAAGTATTTAGTTAACTTATAGAGTTATTTTATTTTAAAATTTTAAGTAGTGATTGACTTAAAAACAAAATGTACATAAAAAGAGAGCAATTCAACCGTCTGTTGGGACTAAGAAATTAAAGTCACTAAAAATACAGGCCGTGTCTTCCTTTATTCTCTTATTTTTTAGACCTGGATATAGATACTTGCATTTTGAGTGTTTATTTTCAGATTAACTTAAATTTTTACCAGTTTTAGTCACTTTAAAACTCAGTGCAGTGGGTTATTCATCTGTTTTCAAAACCAAAACAAATTACACGCTCTAAATGACTAACCTTGTGGTTAAATAATAGGTTACTTTGATCATTTGCTAAGAAATATTTAAATTTATTGCAGTTTTCATAGTTATTAAAACTGAAAGAATATAAAAAATTTGTTTAGAATTTTGAAAGTTGAAAACTTCAGTTTTCTCTTCAAGTTTTTTTTAAATGTTCTGTTGGAATCTGAAGCAAATGTTAATTCAAAAAGACAACCTTATCTTAAGGTAAGAACATAATTGAAATAGAAAGGAGTCCCATCGAATCTAAAGTAGCCTTAACAAAACAGTCAAAATGATAGCCTTTAAAATTAAAATACTACAAATATGGGTCGCATTGCATATAATAGTTTTGAAAATCTGAGGGTTTTTGCAGGGTGAAAAAATGAAAGAAAAAACAATCGGGTTAGAACTAAAAAAAAATTGAAATTTTGACTTGACTATAAAGTTGTAACTTAGGTTGTTCTGTTGAAATCTGAATCGATGCTAGGTCAAAAAGCTTTCTTATTTTAAATTAGGAACGAGTTTGGAATAGAAAAGAATTCGCTCGAATCTTATGAGAACAAAAATAAGGGAATTTAGATCTATGGGAATTTAGATCTATGGCTCAGGTGGAGTATCAAGGCCTTCTTCGAAGAGTTGCAATTGGCATACTTCTGTTTGCTGATCAGCCTGGAAAAAAAAGAGCGAGTAAAACTAGACTCTAAATCAGTGTCAACTAGAACAGCATTTAATTGAGGTGATAGAGTTCTTGACTACTTCATATGGATAAAAGAATGTTTCATCCGAGTGTTTCATCGATTTCATATTAAGGTTAAGCAAAAACTATACATCAGTGTTGATTCAGAAAGACAAAAAAAACTTTACAAGAAGAAGAGCAACGTACAACTTTTTCACAAAAAGAAAATAAAGCGTGTTAACTTCTAAACTCTCAAAAACCAATAAACTTTATCTTAAGTGATGTTCAATTAAAGTGAATCTAGAGTTTTCTCGAAAAAGGGGTTTGCGGTTTTCCAAACTGATAGTATTAGCCTTTTAGGCTAGCCAAATTGATTTTGCCAGCAAAAGTTAGTAAATAAAAAAAAATTTCAGAGTTCGTTGGCTGAATATCAAAAATTCGTACAAGAGAGGTGATTTATTGGAAGCTTAGCGGGTCGAATTCTCCTTAAGTCGGATTCTGAATCAAACATACTCAAATTGATCCAAGATAGAGAAGAAATCCCAACCTTAACCGATAAAGTCAAAAAAGGTTTAATAGTCAAAGCAATGAAAAGTTTTTTTTCCGATGATATAATTAATTATTTGATTGTATAAATAAGCGTGTTAAGGAGAGCGAACACACTGAACAGATGATGTTCCATACAAAAAACTATCAAACAGAACTTGCTGTGTGTTGTGTCAGGACAGCATATTGAAAATACAGCCACCATGTTTCAGAAACAAAAGCAAAATCAAGACAAATAAACAGACTTTTGCAAGTCCCAATTTCAAAAGTCCATAAAGAAAAGGAACTTTAAATGAAAAAAAAACCAATCCCGAAAAACCAAAATTCAAAAAAAGGAATTTTAGAGAAAAAAAGAGTCTTTTGAAAGTCCGACTTCAGTAAATTTGATTGTAGAATGGAAATGATTTTGATGTGAGCAGATAAATTCAAAAGAATGATTGAGATAAAACGGCTTAAAAAAGACACAAAGTTCATGTATTGTTAGCTTTTCAAGGATGGGTTTTTTTTATAATTTGTTTACATTTTTTCGTACAATATTTTTTTTTTGGGGGGGGGGGGGGGGGGTTGCTGAGAGATGATTGAAGGAATTAAGTGTCCCGCTGCCCGTGAGAGATCTGTGTCCGACCCAAGTGTGGTTGTTTCGATGTTCGTTTGTAAGTATTTAGTTAACTTATAGAGTTATTTTATTTTAAAATTTTAAGTAGTGATTGACTTAAAAACAAAATGTACATAAAAAGAGAGCAATTCAACCGTCTGTTGGGACTAAGAAATTAAAGTCACTAAAAATACAGGCCGTGTCTTCCTTTATTCTCTTATTTTTTAGACCTGGATATAGATACTTGCATTTTGAGTGTTTATTTTCAGATTAACTTAAATTCTAAAATTTTTTACCAGTTTTAGTCGTTTTAAAAATCAGTGCGGTGGGTTTTTCATCTGTTTTCAAAGCCAAAACAAATTACACGCTCCAAATGACTGGCCTTGTGGTTAAATAATAGGTTACCTTGATCATTTGCTAGGAAATATTTAAATTTATTGCAGTTTTCATAGTTATTAAAACTGAAAGAATATAAAAAATTTGTTTAGAATTTTGAAAGTTGAAAACTTCAGTTTTCTCTTCAAGTTTTCTTTTTAAATGTTATGTTGGAATCTGAAGCAAATGTTAATTCAAAAAGACAATCTTATCTTAAGGTAAGAACAAAATTGAAATAGAAAGGAGTCCCATCGAATCTAAAGTAGCCTTAACAAAACAGTCAAAATGATAGCCTTTAAAATTAAAATACTACAAATATGGGTCGCATTGCATATAATAGTTTTGAAAATCTGAGGGTTTTTGCAGGGTGAAAAAATGAAAGAAAAAAAACAATCGGGTTAGAATTTAAAAAAAATTGAAATTTTGACTTCACTATAACGTTGTAACTTAGGTTGTTATGTTGAAATCTGAATCGAATGCTAAGGTCAAAAAGCTTTCTTATTTTAAATTAGGAACGAATTTGGAATAGAAAAGAGTTTGCTCGAATCTTATGAGAACAAAAAAAAACATTTGTATTAGACAGGAAATTCCAACATTACTTTTATGTGAAGAATTGCTGTACCAGTTTTACTAAAAAACAATGAGTCATTGATGGAATCTTTTGTGTCCGTTAGAAACCAAAAGTATAAGGCTTAGGTTTAATTATATCATCGTTCAGTGTCGATCTGATCCTAGATTTGAAATAACAACATGAACTATTTAAAGTAAAACACACCGCCCATAACATAACCTAGACTTTCTAGACGTAATTTTGGGGAATGACGGCTAGTTCTGTCGTATGCTATCGGAATGTTCCGCAGTTCGATCCTGAAGAGGCAAAAACTTTCAGTCCAGAAACCAGCCAAAAAACCATCAAGTCTTTGAACAAGGGTAGAACAGCGATTATCCGCTAAGAGACAAACATAGCTAACTAAAAGGACGATGAAAATGAAACGGTTAAAGATTGGACACAATTGTTCATCATATGTTAACTTTTACTAAAGATGGGAGAATTACGTTCTCTAAGACTTCGTTATAATTCTTTTTTACAATAATTTGCGGGATTCAGTAAAGAGAACATTGAATGAAGGAAGAGAGTGTCTGTTAGAGAGGGGTACGTTGTCAGTTGTCCGTGGGAGATGTGGTACCGGCCCAAGTGTTGTTATTTCAATGTTCATTGTAATTCTTTAGTGAAATTATATAATTTTTATAAATTAAAGTTTTAAGTACTGAATAAGTTTAGAAAAACAACGATGAAATATAAAGAGGCTTTTTAAAAATATATACATAAGCAAAGAAGAGAGAGATTCAAACGTCTGTTTTGGCGACGGTATTAGGTTCACTTAAAATACAGGCTTGCACAATCAAAGTCAAATTTAGTTAGGAATTTTCTGCGCATGCTATTTAGACGTCAGTCCTGCTTTAATCTCTCATTGTTTTGATCAGGAGACGAACGTTTGCATTTTTAATGATTTTGTATTGAAAAGTCAATAATCCTTTTAAACGCATATAATTTTCACTGCCTTTCTTAGTTTATTATCTATAGCGGTAGGGGATTCATCTGTTTTCAAAGCCAAAACGGTAGACACACTCCACCTCAGTGGGGTCATGGTTAATTTTCAAATTACTTTGATCAATCATTGAACATTATCAAAAATTGTTGTCTTTCCGTTTAGAATTTAAAAAATAAAAATTTCGGATTTAACCGTAAAATTTCAGCTTAAGTTGTCTGTTGAATTCCGAATGAATTCATAGGTCAAAAACGATATCTTATCTTAAGATGTTAACGAGTTTAGAATTGAAAAGATTCCACCCGAATGTTTTGTAAACAGTTAAAACAATTGCCTTTCTTATAAGTGTGACATTTCCAATACTACTCATTTGTGTTTTATAATCACAGGAACTAACAAGAAATCGCAATTTGAAGTCCTTCAAAATTGTTAAGAAATTTTTTCTGATGTTTTTGTCCCAATAATGTTTGATATTTGTCCCATTATCTAGAAAAAACCATTTCAAACTTTTGGTTTTTAGTCTAAATTTGTGCGAAGAAAGCGAGCGAGCATGCCTACGTTAGCATATTTTTGTTTCTTATAAACCGTTCAAATTTAGTTTTTCCAGTTAAAGTTCTATTTTTTGAAATTTTCAAATGCAAGTTTTGAGCACAAAAGCAAGTTTGTAACCAAAAAGGGGATTAAAAATTTCTTGCCTCAAAATAGTGTTTTTGTTTTTGCTAATGAAAAATTGCATATCATACAATTATTATACATGAAAATTATATGATAAGCATTTTTTAAACCAAAATAAAAACCAGGTTTTTGAGAGTCAAAATGCATTTTTTTAGTAAAGTTTTTTTTAAACTCATGTAAATTCATCCAGAAACATCGTTAAATTAATTTTGAAGATTTTGTTTTTTCGATAGCAAAATGCTTATCATACAATTTTCATAAATAAAAAAATTATGATAAGCATCTTTTGACCAAAATTAAAAACGTGTTTTTATTGAGCAGAAAGATTCAAAAGATGGAAATAGAACAGAAGTATTTCTCTAAAATCGTTTAATACAGTTTTTAAATTTTGTATGAAAATTGTATGATAAGCATTTTTTTTTCTTAGTCGCCCTATACGAAATTGTATGATAAGCATTTTTCTTTTATGGACATCAACCCGGGATTGTTTCAAGTTAAACTTTGTCTTTACGTTTTTGTTCACTCAATTCAGCCGAGTTGAGTAGCGTTCGAAACAAAATTGAGAGAATATCTCTTTGCGGTTCAGTACAAGATTGCTTAAGTACAAGAGTGCCAATTTTTTTTTCACAACAACATGTTTTAAGGACCTAAGAAAACATAAAGCAGTAAGAAATAACTTGCAGCAGCAAAAGAACCGATATAATTTCTGTAGTTGTTACTGAACTCTGTAAGATAAACGAACTACTCCTATGAATGAGCGTCTTAAGTCAGCAGTGACAGAAACTATTAACAACGTTTTTCCCCGGGTGTTTTGACTCAAAACTCAAGTATATCCCAGCAAAATCAACTTGAACTCATTAAGAAGTTGACAACTAGATAAAAATATCAATATCAGATGCGGTTAATTTTCGGCTTTCTGAAGTCTTTCCGTCTTCCGTAATTAGGCACTTTTGAACAGCCCTCGATGCATGCAAGCTCAGGCCGGCGAAAAATTTAACAAACCAAACCAAAAAAGTGTTCTTTGACAACTTGTTTTAAACAATCTTAGTTGTTCTACTACGAGTATTTTCATAAACACAACAATATTGAATCAGTACAAAAAGTGTTAAAAAGACGACTGTTAAGCCATTGCTAGAAAAATGCACTCACTTGTATCTGTAATAATCTTTCTCAACGTCGCAGCCACGTGTTTTATGCGAACATGTGTTCATTTGCTTTAAATTTGCCGCACATAGTCGTTTTGTGAACAGGTAAAATAAACTATTCATTGTGAGTTTTTTTACCATCGTGATCAGAAAATCATTTTTTTTTCTGATGATGTGGAAATTGGAGAGAAACTTTGAATTCGACTGTTTATTTTTTTTTCACGCAAAAGCAGCTACCACAAACAATCAACGGAGAGAGTTGAGTGATAAATCAGAAAAAATTTACCACTGTCGAGAAACACCGGTTTGAAATTTTCGGTTTTTTGTCTTAATTCGACCTAGTGAAGCGAGCAAGCACGTTTTAAATAGCTTTTTAAATTGCTTAAAAGCTAACAATAGCTTAATTTAGGCCATGGAAATTTAAAAAAAAGTTGCGCATTTTTTGGATCAAACATGTCAAAAATTCGAAGAACAGCGAAAAAATTCAAAAAAATGTTTTGTTTTTGTTTTTCTAGTCTTTTTTCCACGGAAATAATTTTCCCTTTTTCTATGACTGTCAAATATGCCTAAACTTTTTTTTGTTCAGATCTTTTACGCACCACGCAGGAAAATACTTCTTTAATTTGAAAAAAAGTTTTTGCTGTTTTTTAAGACTGTGGTCGGAAAATTCTGTGCTCTTTGCACAGTAACCGGCTATCTACGTGAATGATTAGTTTTTACGAAGGACCAAATGCAATCAAAATCAATATTTCAGCTTTACTTATTAGCAAGCAAGTATTTCAAAAGATTTTTTCCAGTAGAAAAATACAATTCCATTTTAAGAAAAAACTGTTTTGATATAATGAATAATTTAGCAACAAAATTTTACTTTTTTAATCTCAGTCAAATTTTTTCAATTGAAATCAAGAGAACCTGCATAAAACTTTTCAATGGAAAAAGTTGCTCATAATAAGTGTATATGACATTTTTTTCTTTTTCCAGGCAATCTGACTGTATTTGATTTTAAATTAAAATATATTCAATCGACATGACGACGGAAAAAAAGAGACCAACTGACAAATTTTTGGAAGACGGACTAGAGTTATTCAAATTATACTGCGAAGGAAAGAGCCGACCCTTAATGTTTCCACCAGCACCTTCACAAAATCGAATCGATATTTACGAAGGTTCTACTTTACAACTAGCTTTTCCTTGTTTCTTACGAGATAGAATTAAATAATTCGCGAAAACTTGAAACTGATTCCCAGGTGATATTCATTGTTTCGACTATGTAAAAAAGTAATCAGAGCAAAAGTATGGCGCAGACCAGTTTCGTTTCACATTGAAAACTGGTCTGCCCTGAAGAATTACCAACACTGAATCATGTTTTCAGTTTAAAAAAGAGGTTTGAATGTTCTATGTGTCAAAAAGAATCAATTTTCTACGTTTTGGACTGGTTGCGTGAAAATAACACTCTTTACATTAATTTGCGACTAAAGAAAATGCTACAAATGTTTTTGAAAAAACAGAAATTCGCCGGGACTTTTTTTTCATAGACTCCGAAAATTTCCCGAGTTGAAAACTTTTTCCCGCATCAAAACTTTTTTTCACGCACATCTTTTATCCCTTTGTCACCAGTTTTAAGTGGGTAACTATAACTTTGACGTATAAATATAATCCTACACATAAAACGGATGTATAAATCAAGTTTTTGTATGATTGGTTTTGCATATATGTTGTTTTTAGATTTTCATATTCAAACCGATAAAGAAGCTGAAACGGACCAGAAGAAACAGGGTGACTATGAAGCCGAAGTAGTTATGTATAGAGCACTCGAACAGTTGGACGCATCTATAATCGTCTTACACGGGTTAAAATACACACATAAGCAGTTTCGAATGTGGGATTCTAACCATGACGCGAAAAGCTGCAGCAAAGAAATAAACAAAAGCCCCAGTTGCAAAAACAAAGAATTAAACAAAACTGAAGGTGAACACGATTTCGTGGTGATAGGTCCTGACTACATAGTTAAAATTGAAGTAAAGAACCCTAAAATATTTCAGCCATCAGAGGCCAGCAATATTATGCCAAAAAGTCCAATCAGGTCATCTATCGACAATGCAAAAGTTCAACTTAAAAAAGCAGAGGAACTTATATGCGGAATAGCAGAAAAAACTTCTGGCCAAAGTTTTCAAAAAATCGACTTAATTCAGCTGGTAGCTTTTCCAAATCTGAACCAAACAGAAATATCTCAGGGAATAGACAATTTTGAAGTTAATTTAGTTTTGATTAGCAAGTCAGACTTACAAAATTTTGAAACCTTCTGGAAAAAAAATATAGAAGGCCAAAAATTGTCAAAAACTTCCATTGATGGAGACATTGGAAAAATTCAAAGTGTGCTCATCCAAATGTTTGCCATTGGAACAAACAACAAAATAGAAGAAATCGAAATTAGCCCTGCCATCCGAAAACTGAAAAACAAAATTAGTCTTGCCGATTGCGTAGTCGAGATTGACCGAAAACTGAGAGACGGACGTATTACTTTTGAGAGAGAAAACCGATCCTCTAACCCAAATGTATTGAAAACCAGCGATACACCTGATACACCTGATAGGGAACTTGATAAGTTCATTTTGAAGGATTGCTTGGGACTAAGCTACATAACAAAAGAACAATGGGAAGCTTATCGATTTCAAAGTGAGTGTCTAATTATAACTGGTCCCATTGGTTCCGGGAAAACATTGATTTTATTAGCGAGAATCTTCCATCTCGCTTTGACTAAAACGGATTCAAAGATCAAGTTCAGGGTTGCAAATCACGTTCATTTAGTCGAGTACAAATCTGTATTCGAGAAGGCTGGCATCAAAGTAGCAGAAGTACAGTACTCGGAGACTCGGCCTATTAACCAAAAAGAACTTAAAAATAATCAAATTTTGATTATACATCAACCTAATTTTGATCTAAGCGATGACTTTGATTTTGAGTTTATAGATGATTACCAAATCAACATTTGCCAGAACACCGATCAAGAAACTTCAGGCAAAAGAAAACGATTTGTTTTGACAGTAGATTTGAATCAGAAACCCTTGGGTACCAAAACTACAACTGCGGAGGATATTTCTCAATATTACGGCATTTTCCGTTCAGTTGACGTAATTAAATTAAGTGCAAGCTATCGAAGTACCCGTAATATTGTATCTCAACTCATCACATTGAGCAAGCTCATTCGGAACGACCCCAAGCAAACAGAAAAGAAAGCAGACTCAGAAAATCGAACCGAAGAACAAGAAAATCAGACCACGCAATTGGTAAACCGAATCCAAGAAAAGAAAAGTACATTCAAACAAACAGAAAATTCACCCAAACAAAAAGTAAGTAACAAAGAAGAAAACGAAAACCAAGACGAAGATCAACGAGCTGAAGAAATAGAAGATGGAACCAAAGAACTACAGAAAGAACCCAAACACAAAGAAAATCGAACAGAAGAATTAGAAAATCAAATCAAAGAAATTGATAATTTATCACACACCCCTATTTACGGGCACTTCATTCATGGACCCCAAATACTCGTTCAAGTTTACCGCCAAGACTCGATCACAACTTTTCATTGGGACACAATCGAAGCAATATTCAGTTTGGAGATAGAAGACGAAGAAATCGATTGTTCCTTTTTTTTCTTTCCACGCTTTTTTCATCGCAGAGGTATAAGGGAGGAGTATATTAGGAAGTGGTATCATGGCCATTTTACGACCGAGACTGAAAGTCGCAAAGAACTCATCAGTTCTTCAGAGTTCACCCAATGCCACATTTTACTTCCATTTGATCCCACCGATTATCGAGCGTCGCTTCAGTTTTTGTACAATGCAATAGCACGAACTCGAGTTTTATGCCATATCCACGTACTAGTGGACAAAACATATAGCAGAGACGAAGCTTACGCGCCATTGCGAGATATTTTCCCAGAAGCAAGAATCAGATTCAAACAGCAAGAAGAAAGAGAAAATGTAGAAAGTAAAGAAGCACCAGAAAAAACTTAATTAATTATTATAATTCTTATCATATCAACAGAATAATCCTTTTCTTATATTCAATGAGCTCAGATTAGATAATTGTCCTTGTCTGGCTCGAAAATTGATTTATATAGGATGCAAATATGGCTCTTCACGCACTGGAGTTCCATGGATAACAATCGATTATATTGTCATTTTATGGTCAGTATCTAAAATATTGCAAAAATAATTTATTATAATCCATCAAAAATGGATTATAATTCTATTATTTTTTTATCTCAATTTGATCCATCATAATCCATCATAATCGATTATAATCCTTCAAAAATGGATTAAAAATCTTACATTTTTATGCCAATATAATCCCTTATAATCGGTTACAGTCAATTATAATGGATTTTTTCGAGAGGTTAGTACTTTTTTCAAAATTATCGCATTTCCTGACTAGTGCAGTTGTTATATATTAGATTTCATATAATATTACTTTTCACTTATTTTTATGTTTTTTGTCTTATATACCCCGTTTACCACCTCCCTGTTTACACCCCCCCCCCCCCGTTTTCCTCCCTGTCCCCCTGTTTACCTCCTCCACGTTTTCCTCCCTGTTAACACCCCCCACCTCCCTACCAATTTACCACAACCGCTGTTTCCCCCCTATGGGGGGGGATTTAGTGGTAGACTTTGGGGGAGGGGGTTTATGATTTACCCCGCCCCCCTCCAGTTTCCACCCCCCCCCCCCCCTCCCCCACAGTTTACCCCTCCACATTTACCCCCCTCCTATCTTAGTTCAACCCCCCTCTTAATTCGATTGCGAGTTTAGATTGCGAGTAGGCCGTGAGTAACGCAGAAATGTTGCAAGTGGATTTTAATGGATTGTGTTTTTACGAATATAATCGATTATAATGACAATTTAATCGATTTCGTGGTCAAAATTGTAACAATAATGGATTGTAATGACACTATTTCAGACAACAGTTTTCCATTATAATCGATTACTATCTATGGAATTCCGGTGCGGGTTGCTCTCGCAAAAAAAACAACATTGTAAAGAGAAATTTGACACTCGAAAGTAGTCAGACATTTGTAATGAAAACTGAAATGATGAATTTTGTCGTTTGACTCAATGTCGACTTAGTTTCTTCATGACAAATGTTACTATTTTTCTACTCAAAAAAACCACGAGGAGGGAATTGAAATTGTGGGACTGAACTGATAAATATTTCGGTCAAAAATTCTAGTTTTATAGGGATTTATCCAGGGGCGGATCTAGGATTTTCGATTTTCTCGAGGGGGGGGGGGGGGGGGGGGTTTGGGATGGGGTGGTGGGGGTGGTGGGGGTGGATTTTCAAAAAAATTTCGAAAATTTTGACAACTTTTTTTTTAGGTCGATCAGATTGACTTTCCGAGCTCTCCCAAAGCAGTAAAAAGACCCTGTTTTGGCCAAACTTTCTGCGCCGCAGGCAATTTTTTGAAAAAACAGGTCAAAAAAGCCGTTTTTGGGCACTTTTTGGAAAATTTTGACAAGAAAAACGAATTTTTTTTGGCGCGCGCTCCCCCTAAAAATTAGTATATATTGGCGCCCAAGGCGCCTTTAAGAAATTTTAGGGTCGGTCGGCCAAAAATGGATTGCTTAAAAAGTACCAAAGGGGGGACCCTTTGGGTTGGCAGGGGTTCGAATCCCTGAAGGAGAGAGGCGTCCGGCCTCCACCCCCGCCCCCCACCCCCTCCTAAATCCGCCCCTGGGTTTATCATTAAGCCAAATCTCATATCAGATTGTTCTGGAGAATAATCCTTGTTTTGTGTATATTCCACGCAGCCATTAAACTATGTCGCTTCTAGTTTTTTCCATGCATTTCCGCGTTAAACAGCATATAAAAAGTGCTTGTCATACAAAAAATAGAAAGTTAGATCAAGAAAAAAACTATCGTAAGATTTCAATTTGTAAAAACTGTAAAGCCAGCCGTTTTTCCTAAAAACCAGTGTTAGAATTTTTTTGATTTCTTACGGTAATTTGGAAACAGACACTTTTGTTCATTACAAAATACTTTTTTTTGCATGGAAAACATGCTTATCATACAAACTTCATTAATGAAAATTGTATGAAAAGCAGTTTTTGACGAGATTTTCGTTCAAGTCGCTTAATCAGATCTATAATCAATTCCAATATTCAAAACAAAAATTGTATGCAAAGTTTCAAATTTTGCTTATGATGCCGTCTAGTAATTATGTATATACAATAAACTTAGGACAAGGTCAAAAATAAAAAGCGAAACACAATTAAAGACAATTCATTTCCATCTGCGAAAAAAACTCATCGTAAAAGTCCATCTATTGAACAGATGTTAGACATAGGATTCTTTGATTGAAAACGTTTTCCTGGAAAAATATGAAATCGATCAATAAGCTTTTTTCCGATTCAAAATGTATACTATACTGTTTTGTCAACCGGCTTCTTTGACTTTCAACGTCCCAAGGACCAAGCTATTCATTGCTTCACTTAATTTGTATTTTGTACTGAATATACTTGTAAACAGTATATAAAATTAACTATCCGGGTTGACAAAAAACTTTATCACACAATTTTCATATATGAAAAAAATGCTTATCATACACTTTCATAAAATTTCGCAAAAGTAAGCGCATGAAAATAGCAAAATATGCATTTTTTCCATAATTTGAAATTGTATGATAAGCATTTTTTCCATGCTACAAATTTGTACGATAAACATTTTTTTTTCATAAATGAAAATAGAAAAAAATTTTGTTTCGAATTTTTGTGTTTTTACCGAAACACTAACCAAGATCTTTTTGTCATAAGAAAACCCAGAGTGTACCTGGCAGTTAAAAGGCAGTTAAACTGCATTTGGTGATTTTAGCCTTGAAAGTTATAATTAACATTTTCACGTGGAATCATATACCAAAAAAGTAACTTTTTGAATACTGTTAGATAGTTTATAGTTTGGAAATTTTGGTGGTTGAGGCCTGTTTGTTTTACAAATATTTTATTACTTTAGCAAATGAAACAAAAGATAACAATCGTGCTTACAAAAAAAATATATTTTTTTTAATTTTTGAATTTTTTGGGTGAGAACTCATCCTGGACTACGTTATAAACACAAAAGCAAGTTTGCAACCAAAAAAAAAGGATTAAAATTTTTTTGCCTCAAATTTTTGTTTTTGTTTATGAAAAAATGCATATCATACCAATTTCATATATGAAAACTTTATGATAAGCATTTTTCTGACAGAAACTATAATTATGTTTTTGATTGTCAAAATTCCCTCTATCATAGAGAGATTTATTTGAATGTATTTAATGTAACCCAAACACGTTTTTGGTGACTTTTGAAAATTTGATTTTTTCTATGACGAAATGACTATCTTATAATTTTCCTTCATGAAAATTGTATGACAAGCATTTTTTATCAAAAACTTTAAATCGTTTTTTAATGACCAGAAAGCTTCAAAAGAGGCATTTAGACCAAAAATGACCAACACTTTTTAAATTTTGTATGAAGCTTCTATGATAAGCAGTTTTTCCATAGACTTTATTTATGAAACTGTATGATAAACATTTTTCTTCTATGGACGTCAACCCGAGTAATCATGTTCTATTTCTAACAAACAAAAAACTTCATAGCGGTAAATTCTGAGTATTCGCAGCAAGACGATTTTTTAGAAAACATTAAATTAAGTTCTCCAGCTATTCGTTCTAATATTACTTTGCAGGATCTATTAGAGCAGTATAAATTGGAGCTGATCAGGGAGGATGGACCCCCATGTAATTATATTGTGAATAGAGCATCCGGTCCCCAACCTATGTATGTAAAAAGGGAATAATATGTCCTATGAATTAGTATATGAGTAGTATATGTTGGATGAATTCAGCCCGAGGGGTGATGACCCCCATGTATTAACACAGGCTATAGAGTATCCGGTGATCACGCTATGTATTAACATAGGCTATAGATTTCCCATTGTATTAACAGAGGCTATAGATTTCCCATTGTATTAAGATAGGGAATAGGTTTAACAATGTATTAAGATACCGGGTTTCAGATGGTAAGTTTCAGATGGTAAGTTTTTTGGCGCCCGAATTTTCTATGTATAGTGTATAGATTTCCCTATGTATTAGAAATTCATTGTAGCCTATGAGGGGTAGCTATAGCCTATGAGGGGTTAACATAGGCTATAGATTTCCCATTGTATTAACATAGGCTATGGAATTCCCATTGTATTAAGATAGGGAATAGGTTTCCCAAATGTATTAAGATACCGGGTTTCAGATGGTAAGTTTCAGATGGTAAGTTTATTTGGCGCCCGAATCTTCTATGTATAGTGTATAGATTTCCCTGTGTATTAGAAATTCATTGTAGAGAATTAAGAAATCATTAAGATAGGGAAGAGATTTCCTATGTATTAAGATGGGGAAAACGTTTCCTATTTAAGTTGGTAAGGTTTCAGACCGGATACTCTCTAGCCTATGTTAATACATAGGGCGATGACCGGATACTCTATAGCCTCCCCCCCAACTGAAATCATCCAAGCTATACTACTGATATGTAATAGGTTTCCCCGTTTATTAAGACGTATTATATCAAGATGGTAAGTTTCACAAGGTAAGTTTCAAACTAACGTTCACCTGAAGTTATCATGTTTTAAGATCTCTACACCACTATTTAATGAACTAAAAACAAAAATATTATTTCTTTAGTGTTCTAACTAATTGAATTTATGATAAAGTTGTCTTTAAAAATGTTTTTTCTTATACCCAACCTCAGCACAGTAAAGAGTTAAAGTATTTTACCGTTCAACACCCTCACAATGTCTTCCATTTTGGGTGACCCATCCATATGCACACGGTGAAATAAACCTTGTAAATGACTCACCTGAACTTTCATCAGACACATCAATGTGCTCTTTACCAACATCACGCTCTCTGCTCCGCATTTATACGTTCATTATACAGGATTACAAAATTTTTTCAATACTAGATATCAAAAAATACAAAATACAAACAAGCCATTAAGACTTGGCTGTAGCATGGAACATCTTCCGCGTGCGCCATAACAAGTGTGTTTATCATCCAGTTTTATCAATTTTTTCGAATATTTGTGGATGGTTTGAATCTGAGAAATTATGAGAAATTACAAGGTTTCTGGTGTTGTCTGTAGTTCATTTCACTAATTTTGAAGGTTGTCTTTCGAGTTTGCAATCGCCGGAATAGATATTGTAAAAGTAGGTCAAAACTACTTTGATGGTATGATTCCTGGTGGAGTTTTTTTTGTTTCCATTTGATACTTCTGAACAATGTATTTTCTCTTCTCGAAATTTTCCTTTGATTTTTTAGCCTCCAAGTGTTGAAGATCTGGATTTTGAGTATAAGGTTGCGATTACATGTTTTTTTTGCGGTTCTGATTTGCTTTGAGTGACTTATTTGTAGGAAATTTTTTCAGGTTTTTTGTTGGTTGTCTTCGTAATCACAAGTTTTTATCAATTGATTACGTGGTCCTGGTTTGTGCTGATGAATTGTCATGAGATGTTAGATTTGTCAAATGGTAAAACATGTTTATAATAAAAACTAAAAAAGCTAAATCATAAAATAATTCTATCAAAAAATTTTATTACACGCACAAAACAGTTAATGCAACAAAAAAAGTGTAGCACCAAGTACAAGTAACAAACCACAAAACACAACCCACATCAGCAGCACCATTGCAAATTCAAAATTTACCTAATTCTACTCTTTTACAATATTTCATACCTACAAAATACAGAACAATAATTCCTTAGGAACACACTCACATAATAGATACAATGAAAATAGAAGTCAAATCGCTCAAATCGTAAGTCAATTGCAAAATAGGAAAAAATTTACGAGTACTTCATTAAACAACAACATGTTTATTAATTCCAAATACTTCTCCCAGTTTTTTTTTTAAAAAAGCTACTGTTTTTACTCTAACCTACATGGCACTCTCCGAACTACAATCCAATACGCCAATTTTTTTCTGTCCACTTAATGAGCACACCGAAGAAGTTCGACCAATGATCATCCCGCACAAATTCATTCAACCTGTAGAGATCTCACTGCTAGAACTTAACCATGGCACGATAACTAATGACAAGCTTCATATCTGAATAGAATACTCTTCTCAAAAAATAATAGTTCCTTAAGAAAAGCTTAATACCATCAAAGCACCAGAGCTTGTTTGGCCGGAAAAAAAGGGGAAAACTTCTCGTTCGTAAGCTAGCACAGCTCCTCTCAGAATCATTTTCTATCGCTATTGTTTTCGCTAAAGGTTTCTCCACGGAGCCATCGTAAGTACGATATTACTACACTAAAATGAAATTTTACTTTTAATATTTACTCATAATTTTTTTTGGAAGTCTATCAGATATCTTTTTTCAAAATTCGTTCTAAGCTTCGAAAAAAAAATCGAAACAAAATAAGAAAAGCAAACTTTTATCATTCATTAAAGTGGGCTAACCTATTGCAGTAATTTTTCTAATGTTTAATAAAACTTATAATTAGGCAAAAATTTTTCAGTTTCACTGCAGTAAAAATGTCATACAATGCAATAAGTAGATAGTTGATCCATCAATGACAGATAAGCTAAGCGTTTTGGGTGTGAAAGTTCTATATCTCTCCAACTCGTCCATCAACTTAAACTGTTTTCTTATTACATCGCATGACAGTTCAAAATTAACAAATGCATTCGAGTTTCAAACGTTCCCTCGGACCGGTTGGATTAAAAGTTGAATAGTCAACTCAGATTAAACAACACCACCACACTACCAAAGCACTACCATCATGTACAGGAAAGCTCCACTGTTCTGAAACCAGGTTAAACTGGTTAAAACTTGCTTTTAAAATCAACACCTGATTTTGATAAGGACTAAAACAGGTTAAGTAAGCACTAAAAACACTAATCTAATAAAAGCCATTTTAAATAAGTGGACAAAACCAAAAACAAAAACTGACAAAACACTAGGTATACAGAAAAAATAAATGTTGGAAAAAACAGAACTTTTTACTCAAAATTCACTCACTGGTCACTCCCGCACCAGGCCTAACTAACCAGTAGGACATGCTGATCATGCTCTTTAGCCGGCCTCACCCACTTAGCTACATCGGCTTACAAGCCATCGACTACTTTTTTTGCTTAGAGTAGTTCCAGTGTGGGCTTCTCTTTAAAATGAATAAAATGAGATGAAAACATCTGCGAAAACAACTAGCTGAGTCATAACTAAAACTGAAATCACTAAAACTCAGAATTAAGGTTGTACAAGATATAACTTACCATGTAACTCTCAATCGAACTGAGAAAACACTCCCATATGGATAAACTCAGAACTTTAGAGAGTCTCTAATTTAAAAATAAGTTAAGTTTACATTTTATTTCCAAAAACTACTCTATGAGAAGGCCAACCCGGACCTAAACTCATTGATACTCTCTCTCTCTCTTTTTCTCTGAAAACCACTACTTTTGCACTCATACTGCGTGCAGTTCAGAATCTTCTGCTCCTGAATTCCAAATCTCTCCTTACATTGCAATTGTGAATTTCATTGAAGGCATTATTGTTTTGCAAGGAAACTTAAATCAAATAGCGAAGTTGAAAAATATCGAAAGAGTGTGATCATCGTCTTTACCTTATTTCTCATCTGTGGTGTTTGTACCTTCTGGATCTTCCTCTGATAAAATTTACACATAGTTATGTTTGTTTACTTTGTCTGCCTGTAAATTGTTACCAAAAGAGCAGTGGGTAGTGCAGATGTTGTTATCCGACGTAAGCATAGTGTAGTGTGAAGTAGTAAATGTTTTGTGATGCTATATAGATTGTTTGTAGTGTCTGTGATCTGGTCTGTGCCCTCTCTAGTGCATCATTCTGCAGCTTGATGTCGTGTCTTTACTGCCGGCGATGCGCTCCTGAGCAGACCCCAACTGCTCAGGAGCGCAGACCCCTCCAACTCCGCCACTCTTGCCTCGGAAGCACCACTGCTCTTCCTAAATACAAAAAATCAAGTGCTCAACGGTAAAACAACTCGCCTATTTTGTAAAAACTGGCTAAATTTCTTTATAACATCGCATGAAAATTAAAAATAAACGAATGCATTTGAGTTTGATAAACTACTGGTAACAATATCTAGACAGCTTTCACATCTTTCAAACTTTCCTTTAACACGGTTGCAATAAAGCTTGAGACTCAACGCAGCTTATTCAACACCAACGCACCACCGCCGCACTACCATCAGGTACAGGAATGTTCCACTGTTCTGACCAGATCAAAGTGTTTAAAATATCATTTTAAAACCAAGACTTAATTCTAATTAGGACCAGAAACAGCTTTAGTAAGCCTCAAAATAAACTTATCGTAGAAAAGCCAATAAAAGTAATAGGAAACGATCAAAATAAATTTAAATCATAAACCACTAGTTTACAGAAACGAAAATGCTATAATCGATAGAACTCTTTACTCAAATATCCATTTCCTGTAAACTCCCACAACAGACCCCACCAACGAGTGGGAAGTCCTGATCATGCTATATAGCCGGCCTCACCCACCGAGTTACATCAGGCTTAAGAGTCATCGCACTCTATTTTTGCCAAGAGTAGCTCCAGTTTGTGCAACTCTTATGAATAAATAAACTAAGATAGTAGCATCTGCGAAAACAACTAACTAACTCATAACTAAAACTGAAATCACTAAAATGCAAAAAAAAACAGAAAAGTTTTAACAAAGCATAATTTCTACGAGCAGCAAAAAGGAAATGATCACTCGACGACATTTTTACTTTGGAATGGCAAATCTAGTGGTTTTGCTTACCGCAGTCTCAACCTTCTCTGTGTAAAAAGTATGGAATTGACAAACGAAGAAAATAAAATGGTTGAAACAGCACAATGGCCAGTCGATGTCAAACTCAACAAAAGTATACTTTTTCACTCAATTTTTCTCTCACAAAGGTCATCTTCTTATCTTGCAGGTGGTCTCGCTCTGAACTATGAAGTCGACCACCTAAAATCACCTCTCTGCACACCAGTTCAATTTTTCTGGATTAATGTTGGTCCCTCAAAATCATACAAATTTAGCGCACACTACAAGTAACTCTCACAAAAAGTCAGAAAACACTCCCATATGAAAAATTTGGAATTTTAAAACTTCTCTAGTTTGAAATTAATCGTTTTATGATTCTTTTTATTTACCTGTAAAATATTTTTTTTTCGACTAACCAATGTTATTTGTTATTACGATTCACTGCTAAGTTTTATTTTAGGTTTGTAAACCTGAAACCTTATTGGTTTGATGAGTTATTAATAAAAATAGCAATTTTTCTTTCGCTGGGAAATCTGCTAGTTAACTTCCAATTTCGAAATCAGAAGCCAATCACTTTTTCGTGACCTTTAAATTTTTGCTATTCGATAGTGGAGTCTGTCTTCCTTTTAACAATGAAAATACACTGAACTCAACAATTTATCATGACTCAAACCGAAAAAACTCAAAGTTAAGCGTGAACAAATTTTTAGACTTTTCCTGAAAAAAAAGCAAAAAAATTAGCAAGACATGTATAATAGTACTTACTATGTTCATTACTCCTTACCAGTATATCTCTAGAGTAAGAATAGGATTGATGTTAGACTAAGGAGTTACACGAGCCTATCCGGCTGAAAACAAATAACGCGACAAACAGACGGTGTACCCTATGCGTACAGTTCAGACTCGTCTTCTCCTCAAGATCCAATTTTCTCCTCACAGTGCGTTGTGGATTTCAATGATTGCATTATTGTTTTTTAAAGGTACTTAAGACAAATAGCGAAGTAAAGTGAAAATTATCGAAAGAGTGTGAACATCTTTTACCGTGTGTCTCATCTGTGGTGACTATGTTCTGAATTTGCATTTGATAAAAAAGATACACATAGTTATGTTTTGTTTACTTTGTCTGCCTGTAAATTATCACCAAAAGGGCAGTGGGTAGGGCATTTTATATAAGCCGACGTTAGCACAGAGTAGTGTGGACTAGTAACACTGTTGTGTGGTGATGTGTAGATTGTGTTTAAGGTCTCTGATCTGGCCTGTGCCATCACTAGTGCATACTTCTGCAGCTTGATGTCAGGTCTGTACTGTCGGCGATGCACTCCTGATCAGCCTCAAATCCCCCTCCAACTCCGCCACTCTTGCCTCAGAAGCACCACTGCTCTTCCTAAACACAATAAATCAAGTACTCATCGACAAAACAAGCATAAAGTTATGGAGACTTTGCGAGCCGGTACGCATCATTGCAATACTTTGACCTGGTTTTTCAACGCTGGCAAGACTTTGATCTGGTTTTTCTACTAGCCAGGCCTGGCTCCAGGGATAATTCCAAGGATGGACTTCCATGGACAGGTAATCCGGAAAAAGATCCACGCTTGCAAATAAATTAAAATAATTGTTTCTCTGAAAAGCAAAATTAAAAAATCCATCATTCGATTAAACAGATTTTTGGTTGATGTTGAATTCGTTCAGTTGTGTGAAACAGTTCAGATGCAACTTCACCCAAGCAAAGTAGTTCAACTGCTGCAGCATTACGATAGTGATCTGCCCATCGATACAAGCTTCTGCCCAAGAGCTCGAAGCACTTTCTGAATAGTGAACAATAAAGCTTAATGAGTTAAGTTCTTAGGTCTAACTCATAGAGTAATTTCAGATAGGGTACACCGTCTGCTCGTCACGCTATCTTATTTTCGGCCAGATAGATTCATGCAACTTCTTAGTCTAATACCGATCTTAATCTTACTCTTATATCTCTTAGTCTCAATAGATCTAGAGTATACTGGTCTTGCTACGAGTCGGTCTCTTGGAGAAAGCATCTAAGTTGTAGGTTAAATTCAAATCTCTCTGGTGCTGAAATTACAAGTAATTTCTACACTTACAAATAAGTGGGTTGTTAGTTTGATATATTGTGATTGGTTAGTCTTTAATATTGTATAGGTATAAAATATCTAAATTATAACCAATAATAAATTATAGTTTGGATCTGGTTCCACCCATCCGGGGTTTACAGAGTTTTTTGTTCTTTGACTTCTATCTATAATGGAGGATGGATGATGGTGGTTTGTATTTTGCGAGCATCATTTTTATTCCGTTCTTGGAGGAGGAAGCTCACTCAACAATGACTGTGACCGCCAACAAAATCAATCTGAATTCCAAATGGTTTGTTATGATCTTTTGTTCTTGTTTGGTGGAGAACTGTGTTTCGATCCTGTTTGGGAATGGTGGGAAACTCGAGTCTGGAGGGAATGCCTTGTAACTCGGATCTGTACGTATTGAATATTGAGGTGGCCATTGGTCTGATTCAATGACGTCCTTTGCTGCGATGTCAAGTCGTACTTCAAGTCATTCGAGTTATGACTGTGGGCGGCATATCGGCTGTGTTCAGCCATTCTGTGGATTGAGTGTGATGGGGTCGTCTTAGTTTCAAGATGCTCAATATTATCAAATGATGACTGAAAGTGTAGTGTTTTAAGAAAACGTACCTTTCAGAAAGCTGTTAATTGCATGTGGTTGTATGTGAAAAAACCGAGACCTCAAATTTGTCCATTTTTGCAAAAATTAATAAACCAAAAAAATTTCAGGATTTTGTTTTATGGCTCGAAATCAACAGGTGACAAGGTGTTTGAGAATAATGATACATATCCAGTAATCACGAAATTTTCATTGACAAATGCTCCGGATATAGCAATTTCGTACATGTTCTGATCAGGAAGAAGAACAACAACAGATTGTAAAACTGTTTTTGGTCAAGCTGGTCCAAACATATCACTTTGTGCCAAGCAAGAGCGCACAAATGCGTGCAACGCTCAAACAAGTTTAGAAAATGATAAAAATAGTTTCATTCGTCTGGATGCTCGAAGTATACCGATTTTAAGTCAAAAAAATTAAAACATAAACAAGTGAAGAGTATGATCATTTTGTGTATATAAAACTTTCGTGTGGTACCACTGCTGTAGTCAAATTGGGCGAGTTTTTTACAAACCTGAGCTAATGGTGAAAATATAACACGGTCCAAAAGTCCGAGATTAAGTCGAAACCAAGAATGATATGGCGAGAGCGAAATTTCGCAGTCGTCTGGAGAAATTAAGTGGCGCATACTTGTAACGGTCGCTCTAGGTCCGTATAGTCATGAACTTTTTATTGATTTTTCGAAATATGTATTTTTAAAAACTCATTAGTAAGTAATGAATTTTTCTGAAAATTTTCAGCCATTTCAATTATTGGCCCAAAATTTTTCTTACAAAATGAGAACAAACAGCCAGCTTATTCTTCTTTCTCAATAACTTTGTCGCTATATTGGAACCTGATCTAAACTATATTTTATGATTGGATAAATTAAATGTTTTACCAATGTAAAGTATTTAATATTAACCAATCATGATCCATCTAACTAACAACCCACTTATTTGTAAGTGCTGAAGTTACTTGTAATTTCAGCACCAGAGAGATTTGAATTTAACTTAGAAATTAGTTGGACTCTCCCGAGCACTTCAGCAGCCGCAATAAACCAGTATACCCTAGATCTATTGAGCCTAGCAGAGACTAGTTAAACAACCTGAGACTAGATAGTATAAGAGTAAGATTAGGATCGGTATTAGACTAAGAAGTTGCACGAATCTATCCGGCCGAAAATAAGATAGCGTGACGAGCAGACGGTGTACCCTATCCGAAATTACTCTATGAGTTACGCCCCAGTCCTAACTCATCTGGTGCGACCATAAGTCTCGAACAAGACCTTATTAGATTAGAATTAACCAAAATTAGATTAGAAATTAGACAAAAACATTTACAAAATGTTATACGACAATAATTTAATTGAAATGTCTCTCCGACTCAATAGATCCGAGCCAATATTCCGAACCATAATAGAACTACCCGGAATTGGAAGAAGACATCGAACCAAAGACGACATACGACAAAGTAGAAACTTGCCGTATAGTTACATGATAGTTCGGCAAAAGCCAGAACAAACTTTTATATTTCGAATACTACTTGCAATGAATTTAGATTTCCATTTGCAAACATAAAACCTTGAAGTAAATCTTCAAAATCATTTCAGGCGCTAAACAAAATTAATATTATACAATAACGATTGATAAAAAGATCTAAGATCGTTTTCCTAAAATTCTGCAGTATTATACAAAACATGTTTGAAAAATATTTATTGGAAAATAAAAATAAAAATTAGTAGCATGACAATAAATGGTTAGTAATCATAAATCACCCTGTTGTTCCAGCTTCATCACCTAAAACATAACAGCAATTATCAAACCCACTAATATCATAAAAACACTAAATCTTTCCTTTACACAAATTTAAAACCTCATTAAAACTTAAAGTCACTTAACTTTAAAACCAGATCATCAAGGCTTATCCTTGGATCTTAAATCATTTTCTACTTCATTACATTTTAAATTTGATCATCAAGGCTTATCCTTGGATCAAACAGAACAACTTTGTTCTCCCCCACCCACTTAATTAGTGTCTAACGACCTCAAACGTCGATTCACTACCCAACCCTTTCTAAAGACCCAAGACTAATAGAAATTTTTAAACAAAACTAATCATTCAAATTAGGATAAACAGTGAAGAACTTCGGTTATTCATCCTTCACTTGATCCCCCCTCTTACCAGACCCAGGATAAATCTTAGACTTAGTAAGTTTAAAATAGTACCTAACGAACTACTCGCGTTCTAATTATACCTGAACCTTGTGGATCGATTTACTATTCTCCAACCCTTGAACACAATCACTCCCTTAAGTAAGATTAAGTAAGTTAACACCTTAGCTTATACTAGTCACGAGAAAGTAAAATCATTCTCCGGAATCGATATACTTTTCTCTCCAACCCTGAACAAAAAGACCCAGGTTAAGCTAACCAAAAAATCGTAAGAACTAACAGTTTAAGAAAATAGAAATCATTTAACAACCTTTTGCATCCGTCATCCTAAACCTTATGTCATTTAAAAACCTAGGAAATAAACAAACAATCATTTTACACAATTGTGAAATAGATAACAAAAAATACGACCTTGTAATCACACCTCATACACAAACAGTTGGATACATTCGCACAAAACGACAAACACTAAAGAGAAAAATAATAACTAAACAAAGACAAATAACACGAAAAAGATTTTCAAAGAATCGAAACGCATTTTCAGAATCAGAAACCAACAGTTTAGACGAACTTTACAAACTAAAAGAATCAGTAGATAAAAATTACCCACTTCACGATCAATTATATTTTTCTGACTCAGAAACAACTTCAAATTCATCACAAAGAGGAAAAAGAAGAATAAAAAAGCAGTACAAACACAAACCAGTACATCTATACAATTGGAATCAACCAATTCGACACATTAATAATTACATATTAACAGTCATCGAACGAAAAAATGAGCTCAACACACACTCCAGGTGAAGAAACTCCAGATGATGATGAAATCTTTCCCTTTATAGTAGACGCAGATACTGATAGAGGACAACACTTATTTTGTCAAAATTTACTCATAAATTTATTTGAACCCGGAATTAGTCCATGTAAAACAGAGTTCCCCGATGTAAAAATCAAAAGACAAATCATAGATCACTATCTAAAAGATATATGCAACATAACACAACAGTATGGAATCTACTCTATAGAATTCACTTCCCCAAACCATAATAATAGAACATATACTATTCAAACAGACGATCTCGATTTAGAATTTTCAAAAGTCTTTTCAGAATATATAAAAAGCATCCAATACCATAACTCACAAAGAGCAAACTCCATTTTCACCAATGAAGTTTTCGCAATAATATATAGTTATATTTCAATATTAGAAAATGAACTACCATTAACAAATGTCTCACCGACAGACACATCTAAACATTTAAGAGTACGACATGAAATCACACTACTCTCTAGTTATTTGAACGTCATTAAAGAAAATTTCACGAAAGACGACGTTTCACAACATACCAGACACGATTTACAAAAAATTTTAGCATGGTTCATAATAGATTATTTCACACACAATATTGATTTAATTGCACAAGCAAGAAAAAATTTTAGACCCCAAAATTCGAACGATGAAACCGCTATCACAGAACAATCAGATTATGTTTGGGACCCCGAATGGTCTCATCCCGCATTTATAAGCTTCCCACAATCAATCTCAAGTCAAGCAATAGGTACAATATCTTACATAAGAGACTATGTAAGAGTAATACCATTAACAATTGATGCAACACCATTAAACTATAATACATTTTTACCCGATACACAAAATAATAGTTTAAACTCTACAGTCATACACAATGAAAACCTCAATGGAACTAGGAATCTTACTCAACAAGATATCCAGACACCATCACACTTCATAAATGAAGAAATTGTACACACAACAACTACACAACAAAGTATTTCACCAATACGCCCAAATTTAACAACACCAAGAAATACAAATCCTTCACAAACACAGGTAACCTTACAATCAACCGTAAAACCTTCGGTTGCCCCTAAATATTCACATATGGATTACCAAACATACAAACCCATGACAATACCATCAAAAACACGCAAAACATTCACTAGAAACAACTTTGCAGACCATAATTATAACTATACACATCCGTCAAAAACAAATTATCAACCACAAAGGAATTTTAATCAATATACAAAACCTCGAAACTGGGATAACCCAACAGCCCAATATAATTCAAATAATTTTCAACCAAATCCTCCACAGGATCGCAGTGAAAATTACCCATTTTTTCAACAAAATAAAAATAAAAAACAAACATCTTATCAAATGGATTATTTATCCTCAGATGAAGATTTCTTACAACCAGATATATTTGCACCAAATACTCAAGAATATCGTAGACAAGGAATACAGAAAACACGTACAAACCATAGAAATTTTTCTCCACAATCAATAGATGCACAATATCAACAACCAATTCAACAACCAAATCCAATTAATATACAATCTTTTCAACCAATTCAACAACAAAATCCAATGACTACACACTCGTATCAACCATCACAAATGCAAAATGAAATACCACTCCCGTATTATCTTCAACAACATGAAATAACAAGAAACCAACTTTCAAATTTTTCTCAAATGCCAAATGCAGCTGAATCATTACAAATGACAATGAATCCATACCTTATGGGTGGATCATCAATAACATCAAATAAACCCTTAATGGTTTTCACAGGAACAGACCCTGAATACTCTGTAGAAGACTATTTAAATGCAGTAACAGCAAACCTGATTTTAAATATCGGACCTGAACCAATAAATACGCCACTACATCAAAATTGGATACATCGACGCACAGCGTTAATACAAACAACCTTAGATGGCGCAGCCCAAAAATGGTTTTCAGTACTACCTCAAGAAATAAAATCAAACTGGAAAAGATTTACACAAGAATTTTCAAAAATGTTTGACTCCGAAAGAAACAAACAACAACAAAGAGTTTTATGTAATGAAATTCGCAGATTACCAAACGAAACCATCAAGCAAATAGCAGTAAGAATCGAAACACTAGTTCGAAAAGCATATTCACTAAATACACACGACTATAAAAACACTAAGATGACAGAAATCTTAATGATGACCTTAACACCACAATTAAGGAAAATAGCAATAAAAAAGAGAGCATCCCATCCTTCTTCAATTCGAGAACCCGATTTAGATTTTCGAAAACTAGTAGACAAACTAGAACAAGCAGAAATTACGATGAAACTAGAAGAAACGGAAAATCTGAAATTACAATACGTTAACAAAATTGAAACGACTCCCACTAATATTAATAATATACAAGAATCAGAAACAGATCTCGTTGAAAAAATCACTGAAATACTCAATATTTACGAAAAGAACCCGAACTTTAAAGGCAAACCATCTTTCAAAAAATGGTGTAATTATTGCCGACGATACGGACATAGTATTTCCGAATGTAGACAAAAACAGCAAGATAGTCAAAATAAACCTCAAAAATACAAAGAACCAAATAAATCATTCTATCAATACATGAAAAAAGATCAAAATCTACCAAACAAAAATGTATACAGCAACAACAGTTCAGGAAAGCCACTTCCGAACAATACAAGTTATACAAGAAATCAATCCCCATATAACTCAAGTTATAGAGGAAGATCACCAGAACGAAGAAACACGTATAATTCATCACAAAATCACTACAATAGACCAAATAGTAGAAATAACTACTCCAGATCAAATTCGAATACACAACGATTTGTTTCTAGATCTAATTCCCAACCAAGAAATAACTACTATCCAAACAACCAATCACGAAATTCATCATACAATAGGAATAGAAACTACTCCTATAATAGAAATAGAAGTTATTCAAACAACCGAAACCAGAATTACCCAAACAATCGATCAAGAAATAACTCATATAATAGATCGAACTATAACAGACCAAACAGCAATTATCAAAACAGATCGCGAAATAATTCACAAAATCGACACCCAAGTTATAATAATCGTTACAGAAATTATTCCAAATCACCACACCGAAATAATAATCACTATAATACATCTAATAATCGTCATAGAAGCAGTACACCTAAACATCAAAGACAAATCAATCAAGTACAATCTAATCCAGAAACAACATCAGACCCCCCAGGTATTGATGACACAGTAACCGATACGTTACAACTCAATCAAATAAATTGTACATCATCAGATTCAGAAAGTGATACTGAAAACACTCTTGCTATCAATATGATAAAAGTCGAAAATGACTATGAATCTGTTATATATGAACAACCCTTTCCATCACATATATATGAAAATCAATCAGAATTTCTTCAAAATCATTATACTACACCCATAAATTCCACACCAACAACGCAAGAAACAAATGCAAAAAATACTACAGCACAACCAGATCAAAATGCCAAAACAAAATGCTTGAATACAAACCACATCTACCAAAATATACAAAAAGAACAACCCAAAGAAAAAATTTGGACAATACCATTTCTCTTAGAAAGCCCAAGAAATAAAGAATTTCAACCACCAGACCTTGAAATAGATTTTTTAATTGATTCAGGAGCAGAATCAAACATAATAAACATTCCCACATGGAATGAAATAAAATCCTTACACCCAAAGCTAACACCTCTGGAAACCTCCAGCAAGCTAGCAACAGCACAAGGATCAACATTGATAAACTACGGAAAAATCCAATTATTTCTCCTCCCTACCAGAACAATAGAGCAAAGCAAAATTTTAAATAAACCATTCAAACAAATATTCCATATCACTGATATTAAATATAATATCATTGGAATACCATTTATTTCAAAGTATATACCAACAATTAACATAATAAATAGTAAAATATTAATCAAAGATAAATATACAAAAACAAAAGAAACATCATTAACATTTTTTCAAAGATTAAATAAACAACCACCATTCTTTTCAAAATTTTATCCGATATTTAATCAACAAAGAAAACACCTGAAACCACTATCAGGAAACATCTATAATTTTTCAATAAAACAAGTTCATCAATATGATAAAGAACAAAACAAACAAAAATTTTATATGTCAGATTTTGAATTCAAACCGATTCATAAATTTTTCAAAATCACAATCTCTTCAATAAAATATTTGAAAAATTCGAATTCAGATATAATTTCTTTACATGTTTATAACAACACACCTTACCAAGTAACATTACCTTTAGGACTTCTAGGATATTGTGAAACCAACGCTACAATAACACCAATACACGAAAAAGCCTATCGCGTAAATAATATACTCCAATTACTAGATATATGCCAATCTACAATTCTTAATGAAGAATTATCTATAAATAATATAATAAGTAACGAAAACAGAAATACGGATTATTTCACAAAAACTCCATATTTCAAACCTACATTCAACATAAGTAATTACACAGAGCACCAACAAAAATTCTTAACAATGTTTAACTTCCAACATTCACAAATAACACAAGACGAATTCGAAAAATTAGCCAAACAGCTAATTAAATATTCATCAGTCTATGCAACATCAAAATTCGATGTTGGTAAAATAAGTTCATCACTACATCTCCCATTAAAACCTGACGCAGTTTTCAAAAAACAAAGAGCAAGTAAAGTACCAATTCACTTACATGATAAAGTAAACAGATTACTCGATATTTTAGAACAATACAATATTATATCACCAGTAAACAAAGAAGAACAACCAAAAGGCAACACATTCATCAACCCCGTTATCATTCTAGCTAAAGGAGAATCATTAAAAATCGTTCTCGATGCTAGATACCTCAATTCACTCATAGATGAATCAAAATGTAATTGGCCCATTGAACCAATACAAGTTATTTTAACAAAAATAAACGGCAAATACTTCACAACCGCCGATATGAATAGTGCATACAATCAAATGCCACTAGATGAACAATCACGACGTTTAACACAATTTGTTATCGGAAACCAACAATATGAATTTAACCGCTTATTCTATGGAATATCCATAGGACCAGCAGCATTTTCAGCTTTTATGAGCAAAATTTTTAGACCACTGATACTAAAGAAAAACGCAATCACCTATTTAGACGATGTTTTTATGCAATCACAAACAAAAGACGAAATGTTCAAAGTTTTAGAAACATATCACCAAATACTTCAGAACGAAAATCTGAAGGCCGCCCCCGATAAATCACACTTCTTTTTGACTAGAGTTAAATTCTTAGGACATAATATAGAAAGAAAAACAATCACTCCACTGAAATCACGCATTGACGCTATTCAAAAACTTCAACCACCAACAAATAAAAAGAAAATCCAAGAGTTCCTTGGAATGTTAAACTTTTTAAGTAAATATGTTTATAAAATGCAATTATACCTACGACCATTTTATAACATCCTTAGACAACAAAACAACTTTGAATGGAATACAGAACATCAAACACGATTCGAAGAAATAAAGAAACTTTTAACTGAACAAATTTCAAACACAATTCCAGACCCTGATCAACCATTTTATGCAATGTGCGATGCTTCGAACTTTGGCATCGGCGCAGCATTATTACAATCACATAATGGTACAAATAAAATGAACCTCATATCAGCAAATTCTCGATTATTCACTCAAGCAGAGCTACGACTCTCAACTCTAATGAGAGAATGTACAGCCATAATCTATACACTTACAGAATATGAATTTCTGATACTTGGATCAAAACATCCCACAGTTTTATTCACAGATCACAAACCAATCATTTTTCTCTTCACACAGAAATCTAACCCAAACCACCGAGTTTACAGATTTCAACTAATTCTAATGAAATTTCCAAACTTACATATAGTTTGGACTGCAGGAAAAAATCTTGCATTACCAGACACCTTAAGTCGAAATACACCACCTGAATTACTTACACGAAAAACAACAGTTGAAATACCCAAAAATATAAAATTCTACCTTGCAGAAAACGAAACATCACCCCGATTAGAATGCAAATATGCAGTAAAAACTGATATTGAACAATCACAAATAAATAATTTACAACATTTCCCACTTTATTTAGATTGTCAAAATAATCATTATGAAGTTGACCTACTTGGAACATCAACTTTTAAACCAATTCCATATTCTCAATGGATAAAAAATAACACCCAACAAAAACGAACAAAACAACACCTACCTAAAAAAGACCATTTTCCACTAATTGAAAAAGAAGATTTAACTGATAAAATAAATTTATCAGGACCACAAACAAATGATTCAAAATACACAATAAATCAAGTTTTTGACCTTCACGACCCACTTGATACAATACCATTATCTAAATTAGAAATCGAAAACATTTTTCTCCCCCCAACAGAAACAATTACAATTTCAACACTGAAACAATATCAAAACCTTGACCCAGTAATTCGACAACTGAAATCATGGCATAAATATAAAACTAAACCTATCAAAGCAGATTCAACCATTCTAGGAAATAAAACACTCCTCCGATACTTTCGCAAATTTAACAACACAACAATTAACGAAAAAACAGACCTTTTAGAGTATAACCTAAATGAATCTACAGTTCCCTGTCTCCCTATAAGTATGATTCTTATAGCTTTTAATATTTCACATACACAAAATATTAAAGGACACTCTGGATCAGAAAAAACATATTCAAATTTTATACAAAATTTTTACTTCCCAAATGCACCAATTTGGATAAAAGTACTATGCAATGATTGTATAGTATGTCAATTAAATAAACCTTACCCAAATCAAAAACAAATAGCACAAAAACAAGATTTTAAAGGACAAAGTTTATACTTTAATCACCGTATCTCATTTGATACTAAAGGACCAATTTCACCCTCATCAGAAGGAAACTCCTACATTATGGTAATTGTTGACGCATTTACACATTATGTAGCACTTAATCCAGTACCACATTGTAACGCTTATTACGCATACACAACACTCTATGAACACTGGATAGCAAAATTTGGACTACCAGAAATTTTAGTCACAGACAATGGTACAGAATTCATAAATAATGAAATAATAACACTATGTCATTTATACAACATTAAACACAAACCACGTACATCTCATGCACCTTGGACAAACGGCTTAGTCGAAGGTATGAACCGTTCACTACAAGAATATCTTAGATGTATCATCAACGGAAATGATACCAAATATACCGAATGGTCAGCAGATGTAAAATTATTTCCATTAGCATATAATTCACAAATCACGACAACTTTAGGAATGTCACCATACGAAATGGTTTTCAACCAAAAGCCACGCAAACCAATAATGTTTACAGCAAATTCCCATAAAAACGCACAAGGTTATTGTCAACCAAATAAAGACTCAATTTGTTATAACCTACCATTACATACGCACGATGAAGATCATTTTCATCACCCACAAATCCTTAAATTAGCCTCCGGTACACACACCGAATGGATTTTAAATAGAGATAAGAAACACAATGAAATTTACCAAAAAATAACAAAAAAATTATTACAAAGACAAAATATAAATGAACAAATCAATTCACGTTTTACACCAGCTTCCGATTTAAAAATTGGAACATTTGTTTTAATACCTAATTTTAATACTCAAAAAGGAATTTCTAAAAAATTACAACCCCTCCGAAAAGGACCCTATCAAATAATTGCAAAACCCACAGATGTTACATATAAAATTATCGACTCAAACAAAAAAGAAATCGTTCAGCATCGAAACAACCTATTACCTTATTACCCAAAAGAATACGCACTCCGCGAATTAACCCAATTATATTCTTTCACAGGATTAAAAATTATTCAAAACGAACCACATCTGAAAAACACAGAACAAAATGATAACCCCACCGAAAATCAAAACACAAAACCAATCGCTACCAAAAACAATACACAAAACCATAAAGAATCTCCAAAACAAAGAAAAAATAGAAAAATGACAGAACAAATAATACCCCAAGAAGAAATAGACAAATCAGAACATAGAAAGACAACAAGACTCCGAAATCAACCACGTAAAAACTACAAAATGTTCATCCCCCAATCTAAAATATTAAAGAAAGTAGAATTTAAAAAGTAATTTTAAAATTTTATACTTCACAATCTTGAAACCTCCGTAACATTTTTCATTTCCATTTTTCAAAATAACATGCTCACAAGTACGCAATAATTCTAGTTCAAAATAGACCAATAGGATTCATCCAATCCGCCACTTTCTCTAACTCAAACTAAGATCAATTAGACGAATAATCTAGAACTCCAGGCACATCTCTAACTATAACTTTACAACCTCCAGGTCAAAAATAAGCAAACCACTCCAACTTGACAGCTAAAATAAATATCACCATAATACCGTACCCCTCCCTTATCTAATAACCCAAAGATCAACAATATTTCCCCAACTCAGACCACGAATACCCCCAAAACAAATTTGATAACTTAGCCTAAAGTCACAAAATGAAGATTTTAATTAGCCTAAAGTATAAAAATCTCACCATACCCCGGATCATTTGACAAACAAAAATAAAGAAAAAGACGACCTCCCAGCCACCATGAAAATTGCCCCCAACAATTTTTTACGAAACTCAACCCACTTGTCAAAAAACTAATAAATAATTCGACCACACTAGAAAATCGCCTCAAACAGCAAAAAATATTCGACAAAGAGATCATTTCTTAAATGCTTTTCTCTCAAACAGTCGCTCAAATATTTATCAATTTTAAACATTTTTTTTCAATACTTCAAGTCTTTATAATCTTTCTTTTTGATATCATCGAATCTTTTCTAATAATCATAATAATTTTTTGTAATATTTTCTTAATTTTCTACACAATAATTGAACTATACCTCCAACTTTCCAAAACCCTTGAATATATCCACAGGTACGATTTTAACAACTTGTCTAAATGATACGAACAATTTTCAGTAGAACTGATATTTTTCTATTGTTTGTAATCTTTATAACATTTTTATCATCCCTCATTTTGACCATATGTAAATGTATAAAGAAAGCAATCATCACATTTGCCCTAGCAACAATTTTCCTAATTCTTTTTTTAGAAGAATATTATAATAAACATAAATCTTCTCACTAAAGTAACAATTCAAAAATCCATCAAAAATTGCTACCCAACAGTCACAAAATCAGTCTTCACCGACATCATCCCAAGATAATCCAACACCACCTTCAACTACTCAAAATCCTCAAACATCTACACGAATTTCTTTTCAAGACAATCCATACACCTTTGAAGAACGGCACGCTCGTTTATCTGAACCACTAGAACCAGTTCAACGACAAGCATCCCTAAGTGAACCAACATATAATCTTTACCCAACACTACCACAAGAACTAAGTAGAATACGAAACCTTAGTCAAAACCAAAACACAGCAGAAATAAATAGACAAATTATACATCCTCGACGAAATAGAAATTTTCAAACTCCCCGAGTTCATTTTGATATACCTCAATCCCCAACACAAACTACTCCAGAAAACACCACTGGTATCACACCAGAAACCCCTACACTTCTTTCACAACGAAGCACTTCAAGTCTACCTTCAGACTACTTAGGTTCAACACCAACATCTGAACAAATACGAGAAAACCCTTTTAACCCCCCAAACCTAACATCACGACTACCATATTGGACTACACATTCATTTACACAAGGTGAACCAAATTTAGCCAATGACCCCATAGATATTTCTACGGATACAACAACATCCTCATCACTACCAGAAACACTATCACTACCATCAACACCATCAACAAGTCAATTTTCACCACTACCCTTTAACTTAAATTTTCCAAATAATCTCGACGCCAGATATCGAGAACAATCTTCAGTAAATATTCCTTTAAGATTAGATTGGAATACATTCACAGCACCTCCACCATTATTTGGACAACATCAAGAAAGTAACCGCCTTCATAACTGGGCACTTAATAGATTACAATATCGCCAAGATATTCACAACGATATCCGTGATCACAATATTCAAATACTCCAACAAAACAGTTTACAATTAAAATTTGAGATCACAGTTAAGTTAAATAATATTACCCAACATCCCTACCCATTAAATCCACCTAACATAACAGCTCAATCACTACCACCACCGTTTATAACTACCGAAGTAATATATAAATACGACAGATACACCAAAAACACAATTGGTTACATTACATTTTATAATCCATACTCAGGATTATCATACACATGTATATTCTAAAATTATTAATTTTTCTCCAAACCCTTTTCCTAATAACCTCAAATCAAAATATAAACCCTTCCCCTCGTACAGGACCACAAGATTTATTAGTAACACATTACGATTGCGAAGAAAATGAACAAAAAACACTACATAAATATGCAATCAATCAAGTATCACAATGTGAAACAGAACCACAAGCTATAGAAACCACAGATATAATAGCAACACTCTACTCAAAAGCCCGAGCTACAACAGTTACAGGTTATAAATTCACAGCAACATTTTCCGAAAAGAAAGTACATTGTTCACAAGTCTCGAACGGAAACAAAAACCGACTTGACCATGAATCATTCTATCAAAGTAATATAGAACGTCTTTTACATCTCAATCCCGACGATTGTAAAAATGAACTACTTAGACTAAACATCACACAAAATAAAAATTCCCAAAGAAAATTAGTTAATTTTCAAGTTTTTTCAGACTCTGTACATCAATCACAACTTGAAAGACACCAAGGACATATAAAACTAGACGAAAAATACCCGTATAACGGCGCACACGGACGATTAACATATGACCTACATGATAAACACTGGATACCACACATTGGTATAAATAACCCATCAAACTGCAAAGCAGACACAAAAAATAAAGGATACCAAGAAATAATGTTTTTCGATTGGAAAATACAACTCGAAAAAATACAACTCACACGAGATTTATCTGATAATACAATGATCTATCAAGGAATCCGACTACCTTGTAAAAACGATCAAGGATATTGCGACCCTACAACAAGAACACAAGCAACAATTGTTTGGTTCCCCGAAGACACATGTACAACATTTCAAGTAGCAAAAATACACGCTCGTATGATAAAATTTCACGAAAAATATTTCATACAATCAATTCCTTACGAACAAGTCCATCCATCACGAAAACTAAGTTCCGATTTTAGAAACATAGATAACATAGAAAATAAATTGACACGTTTTCAAATATATCAAGAAACAGAACTTGCATGTAAATACAGAAATCCACTTCACAGAACACAATACTCTGAAATTTTAGTTGAATATGAAAAAGGATTCGACATGACCACTGGAAAAGTAAAAATCGACCCATATGCCACAGGTCATCCTCTAAACGAAGGAACATCCTATATACCAGTTAATTTTGAAAAAAGCAACGGACAACCTGGTGGACATCTAAAACCTTATGATACCAGAAGCACACGCTTACAAGAATTATCACTAATGAATACCACATATTTTGGTAATATCCACTATGATATTCATTTGGATATGAAACTAGACTATACAATTAGCCGCATTTTTCAAGAAATGTCACTCTCCGAATTAGAAACACTACATCAACTATGCGAATTAGAACGAACACAAATATTACAATCACTTGCACTAGCAGTATTAAAAATACCCTACGCAGGATATTTATTATCAGGAAATAGATCAAATTTTTTAGACTATGAAGGAAACATCTTATGGTTTTATACTTGTACTAAAAAAGTATCACCACTATACGTTTTTGAAGATAAACGATGTTATAAAAGAATCCCTATCTTTTATAAGAATAAAGTACATTTCGTGGATACACTTTCACGAAGAACCTATTTCTGGGATACCGCAGTCCCATGTGGATCAGAAAATAGCCACAATGTAGTACAACTAAACCCTGATGAAAATAAATATTATCTTCTCACTCCATACCCCACATTAATGCAATCACTCAAAAAATTTTCACCAGAAAGCATTCGCGCTATCGCTCGAAACCCAAATATAGACTTACAATCAATAGGAATCTATTCAAAATCAGATATTCAACATCACATTAGAACACAACAATTCCAAGAGTTACTAACACAAATGGACACTATACAAAGACAATCAATTGACCAAAACTTACGCAAACTTGCAGAAACCGCAGGATTTGCCGATATCTACGCACAAGACTATAGCGGATATTTTAAAGACATTAAAGATTATATATATCTAAACGGCGAAAAATACCGTCCCCAAGATATATCACCAATTAACATTTTTAGCTTTGTTACACTCAAAAATGAGATCCTAGATTTTCTAGGATGGCCCTACTACATCTTAGAAAAATTGACTATTTTATACGCAATGTTTAACTTTATTGGATTTCTTTTCTCACTCTTAAAAGGAATCTACAATACATGTGCTATACACACACAAGTAAACAGACAAGCAAGCGTAGCACGCATACTCTTTGCAGGATTTTTTGGAATCTTTTCCACATCTATAAACAAAATTCTTTTAGACGCACAAATAAAAGAATATAACACAAAAATAACAACACGACAAAATACATACGACGAAGAACATAACAATGTAGACACACAGCCAACGGCACCACAATTACCACCCCTACCAAATAACCATCCACTATCCCTAGCCCCGCGAAATTTTAGAAATTTAGCAATCACACATAATCCAAATTTTCGACTCACCACATTACAAAGTCCCGTCCAACATATAGTGACACATCCACCACAAGATGATAATACTTATGAACAAATTATTGAACAACCCCATACCACCGCTTTTCAATCTCAAAATAATAATTTTTTTAGCCCACGATGAGCCGCCAACTTGGATCACTCCATCGATCAAATTCCCATCCAACCAACCTTACCTCTTCAATCCCAATAATCCCACTTTTTGCTTTTCCGCCACCCGATTTTCCATCTAGCAATGTAACATCAGGCATGAATTCCGACACTAACTCACAAATTTCAGTTTTATACTCCATCTCACAGCTAAATAACCCGAATATTGAAACCCCCGATGAATTTGCCGACTCAGAACCATCTCCATCCAATAATTTCCATAAACCTTCTCATTTTTCTCAACCTCCCTTTCAACCCATATTGTCAAATAACCCTGACCCCATCACTCCTACACCCTCTTATGCTTCCCAAGTTACCCCAACCTACTCCTCATACCACTCTGACCAATCATCTCCAGATACCCCCCGAATCTCCCCAGAGCTAGACAATTTTATTACCCTCCAACAACAACCCTACCACCTTAACACCCCGACCATCAACCAAATCTCCTCCACTACAAATTCATCCAATCCCCCTACACCCTCTTCAAATTATACTGAATCATTAGCACCATCATCCACATCAACTGAATCCTCACTCAACACTAATAGAGCTTACCGCACTTTTAAAAGAAAGTTCCCCAACCATCCTTTCCCAGCAAAACCAGGAACAGCCCGTGAATACATCAACCACCCCCAGCATACTAACACTAGAGAATTTTTAGCTATCACTTTACCCTCATTTCCACAATACACCTTAAACACCCCTCATGACGCTAACGAAACACGCAACTTTGTAGACGAATACGTTTTAATGCCCACTCTCTCTTGGACCTCATACTATCATTTCACTAACCCTCTTTGCTTACCTTTAACCAACACATCCATCGATATAGACCGAAACAAAGACATGCTATATCGACTAACTACACCACTCACCGCTAGACAATTTACTTACGTAGGATATAAAAAATCACTAAAAATACACACTGCACCTAGAGCTAATGAATATACACTAGAATACTACGATCACAACATCATCAGAGCTAACCAAGATCAATTCTTAGACGACGATCGCTTCGCTAACCCACAAATCACCGAGAAATTTTTCATCAAGACACCATATGTATTTACACTAAACATCTTTGACCGAAAGTTTGATCACATTATTTCAGAAGCACTAACAAGCACACAAGCATACGAAAGTTTTAAAGAACGCTTCCAAATCTTCTCACTAACCTTTCATTTCCTTGCACCACACGAAAGAGATTTACACTGCTCACACGATATTATGTTGCGAACTAAACAAACACATACATACAGTTACTATCGTTTCATCCAAAATCACTTTGACCTCCACACACCCTCTAGACAACCACACCATCGTTTCCAATTCATCAATTCAAAATACACTTCACCATATTTCCTAAATTTCACATATTGTATTAAAGACACTAACCTTCATGGTATTCTTCGTAATTATGACCCCATAACCCAAATGTATATTTTCTGCCCCATCACCAAGACCTTCAATGCAGAAGAATCCCGACCCTTCCTTATCCCGCACGAGTTTGTACAGCCTATAGAAATCCCCATTTTAGAATTCATCCACAACACTAAATTTAACCACAAGTTATATAACTTAATCCAAAACACACCTTATGAGTTTGCAGTAGGCACTGAAGAACTAACCACTATTAAGGCACTTCAATTGCTTTGGCCACTACTTCAAACTAAAAATATCATCCGCATATTAGCTAAACTACTCACAACTTCAGAACTAATTCACGACATCTTCCCCCACGGTTTTTTCCCCGACGACTAACAGGTAAGTATGAATTAAATGAATATTACTAACTAATTAAAATATTGAAAAAACTCACCATTCTTTATTCATGTTTTCTTTAGATTTTTAGCCTTCATCCGACGATCACCTACAAAAACCACAAAAGACAAATAAAAATCGCAAATTTCATCAAACAAATTTCCAAAATTCTATTAATCTCTTACACATATAAATTTATAAATTCAATACCAATGCAGTAAATTAATTTATAAAATTTTCCCCCAAAAGCAGTAAATCTACATATGATGAAAATTTGTATCTTAAAATTCCCCCATTACTAGCAGTAAATTTCCAAATTCTATGCAGTAAATTAATAAAATGCAATTGCAGTACTAACCTTTTGATATTTTCATTCACTCGCACAGAAATTCTATCCATACTCGCACAGCTCGCCCACGAAGAATTGTTTAAAATAATGAATTTCAGTTTCAAGTTTTCACACTCAATAACTCTAACACACGATAACAAGTTTCAAACTTTCCTTTAACCCGGTTGGAGAGGAATCATATACTAAACAAAACTAACCAACGCAGCTTACTAAATACCACAAATCATAGAATAACAGCATGACTAAGAAAAGGAAACCAACGGTACCCAAACCGGATTAACCCAGTTTAAAACTGGATAATTTATTCTTTTGAAGACTATTATAAAGTCTTAGAAAGAAATAATAAAACACAAAAAAGTCGAAAGACAAACCCATACCACAAACAATTTGATTTTTGAAAAAAGGACACAACCAAAGAAACATAAGTAAAACCACAACAAACCCAACATAAAACGTTGTCACATAACAGGACCCCTCACAAAAACCGCATGAAATCATACTCCCACACCTGGCCTAACCCACCAGGAAAGGACGTCCTGAGCATGCTCTATAGCCGGCCTAACCCACCGTGCTACATCCACGCTTTGTGACCACACCTTTATTTTTAATAAGAGCTACTCAAGGGTGAGTAACTCTTCAAAATAACCGAACTAAAACAAAAAGCTTTTGTGAAAACAACTAACTAAAATCATGATTAAAAAATATTAAACTAATAAAAGTTTTATAAAATGTAAAATCACATGATGCAATATATAGATCAGAATACAACACCAAGGACGAACATCAAAAGACAAGACGACCTCACTACACTCGAGAGAGAATGACCAACTACAATCGATATGCCACTCACAATCACAACTCAAAGGATTTAGAGTACGACTTGACTTCGCAGAAAAGGACTTCATTGAACTAGACCAATGACCACCTCGATGTTCAAGTATACGTACAGATCCGAGTAATCAGGCATCCCCTCCACGCACAATCTCCACGCCATTCCCAAGCTAGATCAGATACAAAGGAAGTTCTCCCTGAAGAACAGAAAAACCTGACATAGCCAACCATTCTGAAATCAGAATTGGTTTTGTTGCAAAGACTCAGTCGTTGTCACAAGGAGAAGCGAAAGAAAATTGTGATGTTCGCCAAATACCAACGTCCATCATCCATCCTTGAACTACAGAAGAACTGTTCTAAAAAACACTGTAAAACCCGGATGGGTGGAACCTGATCTAAACTATATTTTATGATTGGATAAATTAAATGTTTTACCAATGTAAAGTATTTAATATTAACCAATCATGATCCATCTAACTAACAACCCACTTATTTGTAAGTGCTGAAGTTACTTGTAATTTCAGCACCAGAGAGATTTGAATTTAACTTAGAAATTAGTTGGACTCTCCCGAGCACTTCAGCAGCCGCAATAAACCAGTATACCCTAGATCTATTGAGCCTAGCAGAGACTAGTTAAACAACCTGAGACTAGATAGTATAAGAGTAAGATTAGGATCGGTATTAGACTAAGAAGTTGCACGAATCTATCCGGCCGAAAATAAGATAGCGTGACGAGCAGACGGTGTACCCTATCCGAAATTACTCTATGAGTTACGCCCCAGTCCTAACTCAATATGGTTGAATATATTACTCCAATGCTTCGCGCAAAATGCCACAAATTTTTCTGTTCTGTCATGAAACGTCGATCAAAGTCGCAGCTTACTCACTTTTGCTGACTAAACTATTATTTTTTCAAGCGAGAGTCATTTTAAACAAAACTAAGAGACTACTTCTAGTCAGGCAAGCAAAAACCGGCAAACAATCACAAAAATGAACCAACAAAAGTGTTCTGTATTATCGTGTTTTGGTCTATCTGTGCTATTCTAGAATGAAAACAATGTTCAATAAGTATAAACTAATATATAAATCTACCGTTAAACTAAAAAAAACATAGCTTTTGTTTTTCACAACTTTGCAGCCACGTGTATTACAGTTAACAGAGCATTCAACACTTTCTAATCTGTGGCTGCTAGTCTTATGGTAAACAGGTAAGAAAATTTTTTGATTAGATAACCATAAACTCTTTTTCACGCTTAACTTTTCCATACAATCAAAATCAATCGAATCTAAGATTTCAATTTCAAGTAAACACCGACAGAGTTTTTAGTTTGGTTTTTGCAGGAAACTATAGTTCCAAACTTTCAAAGCTCAATTGAGCAAAATTTCATAGCTCACAAGAAATTGATTATCAAAGCTCAAACCTATTTTACCATTATTGAGATTTTCTCCATAAAAGTCTTGTTGTTTGAAGTTGAAAGTTTTTTTCTCATAGTCAAAAATCAAGAGAGCCGCAAAAATTAAAACTGGTTTTCTGGAAGAGTTATTTTTCCAGAAAATTTGATTGGTTTGATTTGAAAGTAGATTTTTTCCATGTACAAGATGGCAGAAGAAAGTGCAGCAACTGACACGTTTTTGGACGAGGCAAACAAGTTATTCGAAACATACTGCGCTGAGTGGTATAAGAAACCTGATGCAGAGAGGCGACCTCTAATGTTTCCACCAGCACCTTCACAAACATTTATCGACGTTTACAAAGGTTCTACTTAACATCTAGCAAGCCCTTGTTTTTTCAGTGATGAATAGGATACTTTTGAGCTAAGATGGTAACCCGCCCCCAGCTCTACCGGAAGCACTACCCCAACCCCACCTGAACCACTTGCCCCTGATCTGAACAACCCCCCATCGCCAACCTGAACCAACCCCCTCTTCTGAACCACCGTCTCCGCCTGAATCACTTAAAATAGTAACAAAAATCAAATTTGTGCAGAAAGAAGTTGAAATTGAACAACAAGTAACAACCAATTTTAGTTTAAAACGTAGAAAATAATCTGTGTGCGTTGAAGTTCGCATCTCAATAAAATGGAAACAAATCGATTATTAAGTAGTTTCATTGTCTTGATCTATGAACGTGAAAAATAATTAAATTTAATTGACTAGCAATCCACTTTAATAGACACGGTTTCCTTAGAAAATTTCGGTAAAATTTTCCGACGGTTTCCAGTGTCGGAAAAAAAACAATTTTTTTCTATCAGACTTTTTTAGTGCAAAAATTACTTCACATTGATTATTGATTGGTTGCAGGTGAAAAGAGAAGTTATTGGCAAAGTAGAATATTTGATATACATTTGGAACCTGATCTAAACTACATTTTATTATTTATACTTAGACATTTTACCACTGTAAAGTATTTAATATTAACCAATCACAATCCATCTAACTAACTACCCACTTATTTGTAAGTGCTGAAATTACTTGTAATTTCAGCACCAGAGAGATTTGAATTTAACTTAGAAAATAGTTGACTCTCCCGAGTACTTCCGCAGCCGCAACAATACCAGTATACTCTAGATCTATTGAGCCTAGCAGAGACTAGTTAAACACCCTGAGACTAGTAGTTATAAGAGTAAGATTAGGATCGGTATTAGACTAAGAAGTTGCACGAATCTATCCGGCCGAAAATAAGATAGCGTGACGAGCAGACGGTGTACCCTATCCGAAATTACTCTATGAGTTAGACCCCCATATCTAAACTCATCTGGTGCGACCATAAGTCTCGAACAAGACCTTAAAAAACAAATTAGCTTAGAACTAACAAAAATTAGATTAGAAATAGACTAAAACATTTTCAAAATGTTATACGATAATAATTTGATTGAATGGTCTCTACGACTAAATAGATCAAAACCGCTCTTCCGAACAATACTAGAACAACCACGTATTGGAAACAGACCTCGGACAAGAGACGACATACGAGTACGGAGAAACTCACCAAATAGTTTCATGATTGTACGGCAAAAGCCACAACAAACTTTTATATTTAGAATTATAATGGCAATGAATTTAGATTTTCATTCGCAAACATAAAGTTCTTGAAGAAAAATCTTCAATGCATCTATCAGGCGCTTAATAAATTATTATTGTTCAATAACGATTGATAAAAACATCACTAATCGTTTCTTCAACTGCAGTACTATATAAAACATATTTAAAAAATAATTTATTCAAAATAAAAAAAAAAAATTAGTAGCATGACAATAAATCGTTAGTAAACATCAATCATCTTGTTGATCCAGCTTCATCACCTAAACATAACGGCAATCATAAATCAACTAACCTCATCAAAATTAAAATTCACAAATCGTTATTTCAAAACCTTAAACTTTAAATTTCTTAAACCTAAAACTTTTAATCTTAAACCAGATCATCAAGGCTTATCCATGGATCTAACTTAAATTTCTATCTTTAATTTTAATTCTGATCACCAAGGCTTATCCTTGGATCAAAGAACAATTTTGTTCTCCCCCACCCACTTATTAAGTGTCTAACGACCTCAAACGTCGATTCACTTTCCAACCTTTTCAAAAGACCTAGGACTAATAGAAATTTTTCAAACATTAACCATTAAAATTAAGCTAAACAGTAAAGAACTTCGGTTATTCATCCTTCACTTGACCCCTCCTCTTATACGACCCAGGATAATCATAGACTTAGTAAGTTTAAAAAAGTACCTAACGAACTACTTGCGTTCTAATTAAACCTGAACCTTGTGGATCGATTTACTAATCTCCAACCCTTGAACACAATCACTACCCCTAAGTAAGATTAAGTAAGTTAACAACTTAGCTTATACTAGCCACGAGAAAGTAAAAATCATTCTTCGGAATCGATATACTTTTCTCTCCAACCCTGAATAAAAAGACCCAGGCTAAGCTAACCAAAAAATCGTAAGGACTAACAGTCTAGGATATTAAAATCACTTACAAACAACTTTGCATCCATCATCCTAAACCTTACGTCATTAAAAAATCTAGGAAATAAACAAACAATCGTCATACACAATTGTCAAATTGAAAATTAAAAATACGATGTTGTTATAACCCCGCATACACAAACAATTGAATACATTCACACAAAACGGCAAACACTAAAAAGAACAATCCTAAGAAAGCAAAGACAAATAACACAAAAAAGATTTTCAAAACACCGAAATGCATTTTCAGAATCAGAAGTCAGTAGTCTCGATGCACTATACAAAGTAGAAGACTCAATAAATCAAACTTATCCAATCCAGGACCCAGTTTATTTTTCCGATTCAGAAACCAACACAATTACATCGAAAAAAGGAAAAAACAGAATAAAAAAGAAACACAAACACAAACCAGTATTTCTATACAATTGGAGTCAACCAATCAAACACATTAATATTTATCTATTAACAGTCATCAAACGAAAAGATGAGCAACACTCAAAGTGAAGAAAGTCTAGATTACAAACACGCTTTCCCCTTCATTATAGATTCAGAAATTGATAGAGGACAAATAAAAATTTTTAAAAATTTACTCATAAATTTATTTGAACCAGGAATCAGCCCATGTAAAACAGAATTTCCAGATGTGCAAATAAAAAGACAACTAATAGATCATAATCTCAAAGATATCTCTAAAATAACACAACAATACGGTATCTACACTATAGGAATCTGTACACCAAGAAAAGATAAATATGTCATTCAAACAGACGATCTTGATCTAGAATTTTCAAAGATATTCACAGAATATATCAAAATTATACAATATCATAACTCACAAAGAGCAAATTCAGTATTCATTCACAAATGAAGTTTTTGCTATATTATATACATATATAACTATATTAGAAACAACAGAAGTTCAAAGTACATCACCGATCCAGACATCTAAACACACAAAAGTCAGAAATGAAATCACTGCATTTTCTACATTTTTAAACGCAATTCGTGAAAATTTTTATAGCAATGATGTTTCACAAATACCAAACATGATTTACAAAAAATACTAGCATGGTTTACAATCGATTATTTCACACATAATTTAGATTTAATTAGCCAAGCAAGAAAAAATTTTAGACCTCAAAGTAACAATGACGACACTGTCATTGCAGAACAATCAGATTATGTTTGGGACCCTGATTGGTCTCATCCGTTATTTATAAACATCCCAGCTGATATCTCAAGTCAAGCAATAGATACAATATCTATTCATCCAGATTTTAAAAAAATAATACCATTAACATTTGACGCAACACCTTTAAATTATAATACATTTTTACCCGATACACAAAACAACAGTTTAAACTCAACGGTAATACATAATGAAAACCTCAATGGAACTCGAAATCTTACACAACAAGATATTCAAACACAATCACACTTCATATATGAAGAAATTGTCCACACAACAGTAACAACTACGCAACAAAGTATCTCACCAATACATCCAAATTTAACAACACCAAAAAATAATAAAGTAACATCACCACAAATAACATTACAATCAACCGTAAAACCCTCAGCCACTTTTGCTCCTAAATATTCACATATGGATTATCAAACTTTTAGACCAATGACAAGACCGCCTAAACCAAGAAAGACATTCACAAGAGGTAATTTTGCAGAACACAATTATAATTATACACATCCGCCAAGAACACACCACCCCCCACGAAAAACCAATAATAATCATGTATGTTCTCACTATTGGGATAAACCAACGACAACAAACAATTCAGTAAATTTTCAACCTAATCAGCATCCTCCACAGGACCATAATGAAAATTATTCATTTTTTCAACAAAATAAAAATAAACAGCAAACACCTCATCATACGGATTATCTATCATCTGATGATGATTATTCACAACCAGATATTTTTGCACCATACACACAAGAGACCGTACACAAAGACCACGACGACCTCAATATAAAAGAATTTTTCCTGAAAACCCACTAGATGTTCAAAACCAACAACCACCACAAATGCCAAATTCATATAATACACAACCTTTTCAACCAATACAATCACAAAACCCAATGACTATGCATTCGTATCAACCGAACCAAATGCAAAATAAAATCCCATTACCATATTATCTACAGCAACATGAAATTACAAAAAAATAATTGACAAATTTTTCACAAATACCAAATGCCGCAGAATCACTACAAAAGACGATGAATCCATACCTCATGGGAGGATCGTCAATAAAATGAAACAAACCACTCATGGTATTCACAGGAACAGACCCTGAATATTCAGTAGAAGATTACCTAAACGCAGTCACAGCAAATTTAATTTTGAATATAGGACCTGAACCAATAAATACACCACTCCATCAAAATTGGATACATCAACGCACAGCGTTGATACAAACAACACTAGATGGCGCAGCACAAAAATGGTTTTCAGTACTACCTATAGAAATAAAATCAGATTGGAAAAGATTTACACAAGAATTTTCAAAAATGTTTGATTCTGAAAGAAACAAACAACATCAAAGAGTTTTATGTAATGAAATTCGCAGATTACCAAACGAAACTATAAAACAATTAGCAGTTAGAATCGAAGCACTAGTTCGAAAAGCATATTCACTTAATACACATGACTATAAGAATACAAAAATGACAGAAATTTTAATGATGACCTTAACACCACAACTAAGGAAAATTGCTTTAAAGAAAAGAGCATCTCATCCCTCCTCAATTCGAGAACCAGATCTAAATTTCAGAAACCTAGTCGATAAACTAGAACAAGCAGAAATCACAATGAAACTCGAAGAAACCGAAAGTTTGAAATTACAATATATTAATCGTATTGAAACACAAACTACGCATATTAATACAGGAATCAGATGTAGACCTATCTGAAAAAATCACTGAAATTTTAAACATCTATGAAAGAAACCCAAACTATAAAGGCAAATCATCTTTTAAGAAATGGTGTAATTATTGTCGACGATACGGACACAGTATCTCTGAATGTAGACAAAAACAGCAAGACAACCAAAATAAACCTCCAAAACACAAAGAGCCAAATAAATCATTTTATCAATACATGAAAAAAGATCAAAGTTTACCAAACAAAAACGTATACAGTAATAATAGCTCTGGAAAACCACTTCCAAACAATCAAAACTATTCTAGAAATCAATCACCATATAACTCTAGTTATAGAGGTAGATCACCCGAACAAAGAAATTCACGAAATTTCTCACAAAATAGATACAGCCGATCGAATAGTCGAAACAACTATCCACAATCAAATTCAAATTCAACACAATTTGTTTCAGCATCCAGTTCACAATCAAACAGAAATAGACATTATTCAAACAAACAATCACGAAATTCATCTTACAATAGAAATAGAAACTATTCAAATAATAGAAATAGTAACTATTCAAACAATAGAAATAGAAGTTACTCCAACAATCGTAATAATAGTTACCCAAACAGCAGATCACGAAATAACTCATACAACAGATCAAACTATCAAAGATCAAATGACAATCACCAAAACAGATCAAGAAATAACTCACAAAATCGAAATTCAAATTATAACAATCGATATAGAAATTATTCCCAATCACCTCATAGGAATAATAATCGTTATCCCGATTCTCAGTATCGACATAGAAGTAATACATCAAAACACCAAATACAAATTACTCAAGTACAAACAAATGAAAAAATAACTTCAGAGCCCCCAGGTATCGATAACACAAAAAATATCGAACTACAAGTAAATCACATAAATTGTGAATCAACAGACAGTGAAAGTGATACAGATAATAACATTTTAATTAATATGATATCTGTCGAAAACGACTATGAATCAATCACATGTGAAGAACCCTTTAGTTCACACATATATGAAAATCAATTAGAATTTCTCAATAACTACTATTTAGGACATATTAGTAATGATACACAAACCACCCAGGAAGTAAACAAAATTAACACGGAAAATTTACCTGACAAAAACAACGTACAAAGCTCAAATACAAATCACATATACCAAAATATACAAAAAGAACAGCCACGAGAAAAAATTTGGACAATCTCATTTCTCTTAGAAAGCCCCAAAAACAAAGAATTTCAACCACCAGATCTTGAAATTGATTTTTTAATCGACTCAGGCGCAGAATCAAATATCATTAATATCCCTACAAGGAATGAAATCAGGTTATTACACCCAAAATTAAAACCTTTAGAAACATCTAGTAAATTAGCAACAGCACAAGGATCAATGTTAACAAATTATGGAAAAATCCAATTATTCCTTGTTCCCACAAGAACAATGGAACAAAACAAAATTCTGAATAAACCATTCAAACAAACATTTCACATTACCGATATTAAACACAATATTATTGGCATACCATTTATAACTAAATATATACCAACAATAAATATATTAAATAGTAAATTACACATAAAGGACAAATATACAAAAATGAAGAACACAGCTTTAACATTTTTTCAAAGACTAAACAAACAACCACCATTCTTCTCCAAATTCTACCCCATTTATAATCAGGAACGAAGACACCTGAAACCACTATCAGGAACTATCTATAATTTCTCCATGAAACAAGTTCATCAATACAACAAAAGTCAAAATAAAAAACAACTCTTTATGTCAGATTTTGAATTTAGACCAATTCACAAATTTTTCAAAATCTCAATCTCTTCAATCAAATACGAAAGAAACAATAATTAAGATATTTTTTCACTCCACGTATATATTAATACACCAAATAAAGTAACATCACCCCTAGGATTATTAGGATATTGTGAAACAAACGCAACAACTTCACCTGTAAAAGAAATAGCATACAGAGTTAATAATATATTACAACTACTCGATATTTGTCAATCCACAATTCTTAATGAAGAATTATTTATAAATAATATAATAAGTAATGAAAAAAGAAATACAGACTATTTCACAAAAACTCCATATTTCAAACCTACTTTTGATATAACAAATTATACAAAAGACCAACAGAAATTTTTAACCATGTTTAATTTTCAACATTCACAAATAACACAAAATGAATTTGATAAGTTAGCACAACAGCTAATAAAATATTCATCAGTCTTTGCAACATCAAAATTTGACGTAGGAAAAGTCAGTTCATCCCTACACCTTCCGTTGAAACCAGACGCAGTCTTCAAAAAACAAAGAGCAAGCAAAGTACCAATTCACTTACACGACAAAGTCAACAGATTACTAAACATTTTAGAACAATACGAAATTATATCACCAGTTAATAACGAAGAACAACCGAAAGGCAACACATTTATCAACCCTGTTATCATTTTAGCAAAAGGCGAATCACTAAAATAGTTCTAGACGCTAGATATCTCAATTCAGTAATTGATGAATCTAAATGCAATTGGCCTATTGAACCAATACAAGTAATCTTAACAAAAAATAATGGAAAATACTTCACAACCGCAGACATGAACAGTGCTTATAACGAAATGCCATTAGACGAACAGTCACGACGCCTAACGCAATTCGTTATTGGAAATCAACAATACGAATTTAATAGATTATTCTATGGAATATCCATAGGACCAGCAGCTTTTTCAGCTTTCATGAGTAAAATTTTTCGACCACTAATACTAAAGAAAAACGCAATCACATATTTAGACGATGTGTTTATGCAATCAAAAACTAAAGACGAAATGTTCACAGTGTTAGAACAATATCATAAAATCCTTCAAAACGAAAATCTCAAAGCAGCCCCAGATAAATCACATTTCTTCTTAACACGAGTAAAATTTTTAGAACATAACATCGAACGAAACACTATTACTCCATTAAAATCACGCATTGACGCAATTCAAAAACTTCAACCACCAACAAACAAAAAAAAATCAAGAATTCCTTGGAATGTTAAATTTCTTAAGTAAATATGTTTACAAAATGCAATTATACTTAAGACCCTTTTATAACATCCTTAGAAAACAGAATAATTTTGAATGGACCACTGAACATCAAACAAGATTTGAAGAAGTTAAAAAACTTTTAACAGAACAAATATCAAACACAATTCTAGACCCAAATCAACCATTTTACGCTATGTGCGATGCATCAAATTTCGGCATCGGCACAGCATTATTACAATCACATAGTGGAAGAAATAAAATGAATCTAATATCAGCCAATTCACGAATTTTTACACAAGCCGAATTACGACTCTGCACACTAATGAGAGAGTGTACAGCTATACTTTATACACTTACAGAATATGAATTACTTGGATCAAATACTTGGATCAAAACATCCAACAGTTTTATTCACAGACCATAAACCAATTATATTTCTTTTTACACAAATGTCATACCCAAATCATAGAGTTTATAGATTTCAATTAATTCTAATGAAATTCCCAAACTTACACATAGTTTGGACTGCAGGAAAAAACCTTGCATTACCAGACACGTTAAGTAGAAATACACCACCAGAACTACTTACACGAAAAACTACAGTCAAAATACCAAAAAAATATTAAATTCTAACTCGCAAAAGACAAAAAATCACCCCGACTAGAATGTAAATACGCAGTAAAAACTGATATTGATCAATCACAAATTAATAATTTACAACATTTCCCAATCTATCTAGATTGTCAAAATAATCACTACGAAGTTGTTTTATTAGGTACATCAACATTTAAACCAATCCCACACTCACAATGGATAAAAAACAACACTCAACAAAAGAAAGTCAAACAACATTCACAGAAAAAAGACCTTTTTCCACTCATTGAAAAAGAAAATTTAACCGATAAAATAAATTTATCAGGACCACAAACAAAAGACACAAAATATACGATAAACCAAGTTTTTAACCTTCATGACCCACTTGACACAATTCCCCTATCAAAACTAGAAATTGACAATATTTTTCTCCCACCAACAGAAAAAATTACACTTGAACTTTTGAAATGATATCAAAATTTAGACCCAGTAATACGACAACTCAAAGCATGGCTCAAATATAAAACAAAACCAACAAAAGCTGATACCACAATTTTAGGAAATAAAACACTTCTCCGATATTTCCAAAAATTTAATCATACAACAATAAACGAAAATACAGATCTTTTAGAATATCAATTAGATGATTCTAAAGTCCCCTGTCTTCCCTTAAGTATGATATTAATAGCATTCAACATGTCCCATACACAAAATACAAAAGGACACTCCGGATCAGAAAAAAAAACATATTCAAATTTTACACAAATTTTTTATTTTCCGAATGCCCCAATTTGGATAAAAGTATTATGCAATGATTGTATACTATGTCAATTAAATAAACCTTATCCAAACCAGAAACAAATAGCACAAAAACAAGATTTCAAAGGAGAAAGTCTATATTTCAATCACAGAATATCATTTGACACAAAAGGACCAATTTCTCCATCTTCAGAAGGAAACTCCTACATTATGGTCATTGTTGACGCATTTACACATTATGTAGCACTAAACCCAGTACCACATTGTAACGCTTATTACGCTTACACAACACTCTACGAACACTGGATAGCAAAATTTGGACTACCAGAAATTCTAGTAACAGACAACGGTACAGAATTCAATAATAATGAAATTATCACATTATGTCATCTATACAATATCAAACTTAAACCACGTACATCTCATGCACCTTGGACAAACGGATTAGTCGAAGGTATGAATCGTTCATTGCAAGAATACCTTAGATGTATCATAAATGGAAATGACGCACGATACACAGAATGGTCAACAGATGTAAAACTATTCCCATTATCATACAATTCACAAATAACAACAACCTTAGAAATGTCACCATATGAAATGGTTTTCAACCAAAAACCAAGAAAACCAATTATGTTCACTGCAAACGCACATAAAAATGCACAAGGACATTGCAAACCAAATAAAGATTCGATATGCTATAATCTACCATTACACACACATGATGAAGATCATTTTCATCGCCCACAAATTCTCAAACTAGCCTCCGGTACACACACCGAATGGATTCTAAACAGAGATAAAAAGCACAATGAAATCTACCAAAAAGTAACAAAGAAATTGTTACAACGGCAAAACATCAATAACCAAATTAATCAACGATTTACGCCAGCTACCGATTTAAAAATAGGAACATTTGTTTTAGTACCAAATTTCCAAACACAAAAAGGAATCTCTAAAAAATTACAACCACTTCTAAAAGGACCCTACCAAATAATTGCTAAACCAACTGAAGTAACATATAAACTCATAGACACCACAAAAAAGGAAATTGTTCAACACAGAAACAATTTATTACCTTATTACCCGAAAGAATACGCTTTACGCAATTTAACCCAATTATATTCTTTCACCGGTTTGAAAGTCATTCAAAATAGCACACAAATAGAACCAGAAAAGAATGAAACTAATAAAAATCAACATACACAAATTCAAAAACAAGACAAGATTCACAAAGACGCAAACACACTAAATTCAGATAATTTACGAAAAGAAAGAAAAAATAGAAAAATGATAGAAAAAATCTTGCCACAAGAACAGAAAAAAAACCTACGCATAGAGAATCATCAAGACTTAGAAACCAACCACGTAAAGATTATGAAACATTCATCCCACAATCTAAAATATTGAAGAAAGTTGAACTTCAAAAATGAAACCTTTCTTTCCTCTTCACAAAAATCATATTTCATATACATCTCAAATAATTTGACCTTTCATATTTTCAAAATAACATGCTGCAAACAAAAGCAATAATTCTAGTTCAAATTCAACCAATGAGATTCATTTAAACTCAACCGCCTTTCCTATCTCTAACACCAACCTTTTAGCCGACAGACATTAATTTCCAGGCATATTTATAACTATAACTTTACAACCTCCAGGTCAAAAAAAAAGCAACTAGCTAAATCTTGACAACTAAAATAAACACCACAATAATATTCCAACCCTCCCCTATCTAATAACCCAAAGATCGACAATATTTTTCCAAATTTGCCCTCAAAAACCCCCCAACCAAAAATGGCAAATTAGCCTAAAGTGAAAATGAACCATGATGATTTGGCCTAAAGTACAATTATCTCAAAAATATCCCAGTTTACCCACCAAATAAAAAAAAAGTAAAGAAGACCTCCCGAGCACCATAAAATAAGCCCCCAACAATTTTTCAAGAAACTCAACCCACTTGTCAAAAAATCAATAAATAATCAGACCACACTTGAATTTAGCCCCAGAAATTCAAAAAATAATCGACAAACGAATCATTTTCTTAAATGCGTCTCTTCTCTTCAGTCACGATAATAAAAAACATAATCTTAAACTTTGTCATAAAACTTTTTCTAATTTCTAAACTTATGATAATATTTTTCATTGACGTTTTTGAACTTTTCATAATAATCTTAATAATTTTTTGTAACCTAGCTTTAATTTTTTACACCCTATTCGCACTATATTCCCATCTTTCCCTACTCATTGACCACATCCACAGGTACGATAATTTACAACCTCTTTAAATGATACGAACAATTTTTAGTAGAACAGATATTTTTCTACTCTTCATAATCTTCCTCACATTTTTATCATCTCTAAATCTGACAATATGCAAATGTATAAAAAAGGCAATAGTAACATTCGCATTAGCCACAATACTTTTAATTTTATTTATCGAAGACTATTATAAAAACCATAAATCTTCTCACTAAGTTTTTAAACCCTATACAATACACATTTCCAAAATTGCTAACCAACCACCACAAAACCCGTCTTCACCGACATCTCCCCAAGAAAACCCAACAGTACCTACAACTACCCAAAACCCCCAAACATCCACACGAATTTCATTTCAAGATAACCCATACACTTTTGAACGACACGGACGCTTATGTGAACCCCTCGAACCAGTTCAAAGACAAGCATCATTAAGTGAACCAACATATAACTTATACTCTACATTACAACAAGACTTAAATCGAATCCGACACATTAGCCAAAATCAAAATACAATCGAAGTAAATAGACAAATAAAACATCCAAGAAGAAATAGAAATTTTCAAACTCCTAGAATCACCTTTAGCATACCTCAATCTCCAACTCCATCAACTTCAGAAAATTCTAGTATAACACTACCAGATACACCAACGCTAACTCCTAATATTCAATCAGAACATCTAGGATTAACACCAACATCAGCACAAATACGTGAAAACCCTTTTAACCCACCTAACCCAAACGAACGTTTACCTTATTGGACAACACAATCCTACTCACAAGGAGAACCAAACTTAGTAAACAACCCAATAGATACTTCATCAGATACAACATTATCATCTTTACCAGAAACACTATCACTTCCATCAACACCATCCATAAGTCAAATTTCACCATCATTTTTCCCTTTAAATATTTCACACGACATTGACACTCGATACAGTGAACAATCTACAAATATACCCCTAAGATTAGACTGGAATACATTTGTAGCACCTCCTCCATTGTTAGGATAACATAACGAAAGCCACCGACTACACAGTTGGGCACTTAACAGACTACAATATAGACAAGATATCCACGAAGATATCCGAGAACATAACGTTCAAATATTAAATCAAAACAGCCTTCAACTAAAGTTTGAAATTACAGTTAAACTTAATAACATCGTACAACATCCTTATCCACTAAGCCCCTCAAATATTACAGCTCAAACACTACCACCACCATTTATAACAACGGAAGTAATATAAATACGATAGATATACAAAAACCACAATTGGATATATAACCTTTTATAACCCATACTCTGGTTTATCATCCACATGTATCTTTTAAAGATATTGACATTTCAACACATGTTTTTCCTTATATTTTCCGAACAGAATACAAATCCATCTCCTCGCACAGGACCTCAAGACTTACTAGTAACACACTATGATTGTGAAGAAAACGAACAAAAAACACTACAAAAATCTGCAATAAATCAAGTAACACAATGCGAAACAGAACCACAAGCTATAGAAACCACAAACGTAATAGCAACACTGTATTTAAAAGCCCGAGCAACGGCAGTAATAGGATATAAATTTACAGCCACATTTTCCGAAAAGAAAGTACATTGCTCACAAGTTTCTAACGGAAATAAAAATAGACTTGATCACGAATCATTTTACCAAAGCAATATAGGAAGACTTTTACATCTCAACCCCGATGATTGTAAAACCGAGCTACACAGGTTAAATCTCACAAGAAACAAACACGCAGAAAGAAAAATAGTAAATTTCCAAGTCTTCAGCGATTCAGTACGTCAAGCAGAACTTGAACGCGATCAAGGACATATACAATTAGACGAAAAATACCCATACAATGGCGCACACGGACGCTTAACTTATGATAACAAAGATAAACATTGGATAACACACATTGGAATAAATAACCCCTCAAATTGTAAAGCAGATACAAAAACTAGAGGATATCAAGAAATAATGTTTTTTGATTGGAAAATACAACTTGAAAAAATTCAACTCACACGAGAGTTAGCAGATAACACAATGATCTATCAAGGAATCCGATTACCTTGTAAAAATGATCAAGGATATTGTGACCCTACAACAAGAACCCAGGCAACAATTGTTTGGTTTCCCGAGGATACATGCACAACATTTCAAGTAGCAAAAATACACGCTCGAATGATAAAATTTCATGAAAAATATTTCATCGAATCAATCCCATACGAACAAGTGAACCCACATCACAAACGAAGTAATGATTTCAAAAATTCACACGATATAGAAAACAAATTAACACGTTTCCAAATCTACCAAGAAACAGAACTTGCATGTAAATATGCAAACCCACTCTATAAAACACAAAAATCAGAAATTCTTGTCGAATACGAACAAAGTTTCGACATGACAACTGGAAAAATCAAAATTAACCCACATGCAATAGCCAAATTTAAATACGACGGAAAACCCTATACCCCAGTAAATTTTCAAAAATATATTAACCATCCCGGTGGAAAATTAACACCAATTGACAGTAAAAGTACACGATTACAAGAATTATCACTTATGAATACAACATACTTTGGAAACATACATTATGATATTCATTTAGACATGAAATTAGACTACACAATTAGTAGAATTTTTCAAGAAATGTCACTTTCTGAATTAGAAACACTACATCAACTATGCGAATTAGAAAGAACACAAATCTTACAATCACTCGCATTAGCAGTATTAAAAATACATTACGCAGGATATTTATTATCAGGAAATAGATCAAACTTTCTTGATTACGAAGGAAACATTTTATGGTTTTATACTTGCACCAAAAAATCATCACCCTTATACGTTTTTGAAGATAAACGTTGTTACAAAAGAATACCCATATTCTACAAAAACAAAGTACATTTTGTTGATACACTCTCAAGAAGAACATATTTTTGGGATACCGCAGTCCCATGTGGATCAGAAAATCGCCACAATGTAGTACAACTAAACCCTGACGAAGATAAATACTACCTATTAACACCATACCCTACATTAACGCAATCACTAAAAATGTTTTCACCAGAAAGCATTAGAGCCATTGCTCGAAATCCAAATATAGACTTACAATCAATTGGAATTTATTCTAAATCTGATATACAACACCATATTAGAACACAACAATTCCAAGAATTACTCACACAAATGGATACCTTACAACGACAATCAATTGATCAAAATTTAGGAAAACTTGCAGAAACCGCAGGATTTGCAGGCATTTATACACAAGACTACAGCGGATATTTTAAAAGACATTAAAGATTATATATATTTAAACGGCGAAAAATACAGACCACAAGATATTTCACCCATAAATATTTTCAGTTTTGTAACCTTGAAAAACGAAATACTCGCTTTTCTAGGATGGCCCTACTACATCTTAGAAAGATTGACTATCTTATACGCTATGTTTAATTTTATTGGATTTCTTTTCTCACTACTAAAAGGAATCTATAATACATGCGCTATACACACACAAGTCAACCGTCAAGCAAGTGTAGCATGCATATTATTTGCAGGATTTTTTGGAATCTTCTCCTCATCCATTAACAAAATACTTTTAGACGCACAAATCAAAGAATATAACACGAAACTAGCCACAAGACCAAATACATACGACGAAGAACACAATAATGTAGACACGGTACCTACAGCACCACAAGTACCAGCCCTACCACATAATCATCCCTTATCTTTAGTTCCCAGAAATTTTCGAAATTTAGCAATCACAAATAACCCAAATTTTAGACCACATTCAGTACACAGCCCTATTCAGCATATAACAACAAATCACTCTCAAAATGATAATAAATATAAACAAATTATAGAACAACCCCATACCACCACTTTTCAATCTCAAAATAATCATTTTTTTAGCCCACGATGAGCCGACAAGTTGGATCCCTCCACCGCTCAAATTCCCACCCAGCAAATCTCCAAAACCCAGTTCCAATTATACCACTTTTCGCTTTCCCCCCACCTGATTTTGCAATTATTAACATACCATCTAGCACGAGTTCAGACACTAACTCAGATATTTCAGTTTTTCATACTATTTCACAATTTAACAACTCAGACCTCGAAACTCTTCATTTTTCAGAACCCCATATCAACCCTTTACATTTTTCAGAACCCCATTTTCAACCCATCAATGCCAGTCAACAACTACCATCCCTTTCCAATCCCTCTCATGCATCGCAAGTCACCCCAACATATACCCCATCCCTTTCAGACAGATCAACCATTAACTCCCCAAATTTTCCACAAATTTCCCAAGAATTAGATAATTATATTACCCTTCAACAGCAAATAATCCATCCCCATACTCTTACCATACATCACCTATCATCAATAACAACATCATCCGGCCCACCCACACCTACACCGCTATCAGATTATACTCCATCATTAGACCAATCCTCCACTTCAACAGACACATCCACTAGCACTAACCAAGCTTATCGCACTTTTAAACGAAAATTTCCAAATCACCCATTTACAACCAAACCAGGCACAGCTAAAGAATATATCGACCATCCACAACATAAAAATACTAAAACCTTTCTCCAAACTAACTTACCATCATTTCCTCAATACACCTTGAATACCCCTACTACTAATGAGGACACCAGAAATTTTGTTGACGAACACGTCTTAATGCCAACACTACATTGGACATCATACTATCACTACACTAGCCCTCTTTACCTACCGCTTTATAACACCATCACGGATAATGAACAATGCAAAAATATGTTATACAGACTAACAACAGCACTCACATCACGTCAATTCACATACGTTGGATTTAAAAAACTACTAAAAACATTCACCGCACCCCGCGCTAATGAATTCACTATCGAATATTATGATCACAACATCATACGCCCTAACCAAGCCCAATTTTTGGATGACGACCGCTTTGCTAACCCGCAACTAACAGAGAAATTTTTCATCAAAACACCATATTTATTTACCCTTAACATTTTTGATAAAAAACACGATCACATCATTTCCGAAGCCCTTATTGACACACAAGCCTATCAAAGCTTCCAAGATAAATTTAATTTATTTACACTAACCTTCCACTTTCCTACACCACAAGAACGAGATCTGCACTGCTCCCACGATATTATGTTACGCACTAAACAGACACATACTTACACATATTATCGCTTCATACAAAATCACTTTGATTTACATACACCCTCACGACAACCCCACCATCGTTTTCAATTCATCAACTCAAAGTAAACATCACCATTTTTTCTAAATTTCACTTATTGTATCAAGAAGACTAACTTCCACGGCATCCTCCGTAATTACGACCCCGTCCACCAAATGTATATATTTTGCCCCATCACAAAGACTTTCCAGGACGAAGAATCCAGACCCTTCCTCATCCCGCATGAATTCCTACAACCCATTGAAATTCCCATTCTAGAGTTCATCCATAACACTAAATATAATCATAAACTTTACAACCTAATCCAGAACACACCTCATGAATTTGCAGTAGGCACCGAAGAACTAAATATCATCAAAGCACTTCTTCCCCGAAATTTAAAGTAAGTATATTTCAATTACATTCACTATTAAACATATATTTAACTAACCATTCTTTATAATGTCATACTTCATTTTTCTAGTCTTCTCACCACCATCATCTACAAAACGAAAAAAGACAAACAAAAAATATAAACTCATTAAATTAAAACTACAAACGATTTAAAACTTATTTGCTAAAACAATTTCAATAAACTAAAACTTTCGCAAAATATAATGTCATAAAATTCATACAAATGTAATAAATTAATTTATAAATTCTTCCCCCCAAAAGCAGTAGAATTCCATATAATGAAAATTTATAATTTCAAATTTCCCCAAAATGTAGTAAAAATTCAGATTCAAACAGTAAATTTATAAATTAAGAAAGCAGTACTAACCTTTTCATTCATTCGCACAAGACTTCTATCCATACTCGCACAGCTCGCCCACGAAGAATTGTTTAAAATAATGATTTTATGTTCCAAGCTTTCAATAACAACATCTCTGACTAACGATAACAAGTTTCCAACTTTTCTTTAACCCGGTTGGAATGGAGTTATATACTATACTAAACTAACCAATGCAAATGACTAAACACCACAAATCATAAAATAACAGCATGAATAAGAAAAGAACACCAACGGTACCCAAACCGGATTAACCCAGCTTGAAACTGGATAATTTATTCTTTTGAAGACTATTATAAAGTCAACGAAAGAAATAATAAAACACAAAAAAGTCGAAAGACAAACCCAAACCAAAAACAATTTGATTTTTGAAAAAAGGACACAACCATAAGTAACATAACAAAACCCAGAAAAAACCACCATATAATGTTAACACAAAACAGGACCCCTCAAAGAAACCGCACGAAATCATACTCCCACTCCTGGCCTAACCCACCAGAGAGGACGTCCTGAGCATGCTCTATAGCCGGCCTAACCCACCGCGCTACATCCACGCTTTGTGACCACGATTTATTTTTAATAAGAGGTACTCAAGGGTGAGTAACTCTTCAAAATAACTGAACTAAAATAAAACGCTTTTGTGAAAACAATTAACCACGATCATAACTAAAAAGACAATTAACTAAAATCTATAAAATGTAAATCATAATATGCAGTATATAGATCATACACAACAGCAAAGATGAACATCCAAAGACTAGATGATCCCATCACAACCTGAACAAAGAATGGCTACCAACTACAACCGACATGCCGCACACAATCACAACTCAAAGGATTTAGAGTACGACTTGACTTCGCAGCAAAGGACTTCATTGAACCAGACCAATGACCACCTCGATGTTCAAGTATACGTACAGATCCGAGTAACAAGGCATCCCTTCCAAACACGAGCTTCACGCCATTCCTAGACGAGGTTGATCACAAACAGCTCTCCACAAATGCAAGCAAAACTGACATAGCAAAGCATTTTGGATTCTGAAATCTAAACGATTTCATTGGGGATCACATTCGTTGACAAACGACAAGAAGATAACTTCCTATCCCTAATTCCAGCGTTCTGGAACTTTTCTCTTAAAGAGAAATCAGGTCGACGGTTCTAGTCAAGGACCTCTCTTCTCCAGGGAACAGGAAAACGAAAATGATGTTCGCCACATACCAACGTTCATCATCCATCCTTCAATTGCAGAAGAAAAGAAATAGAACTCAAAAACTCTGTAAACCCCGGATGGGTGGAACCTGATCTAAACTACATTTTATTATTTATAATTTAGACATTTTACCACTGTAAAGTATTTAATATTAACCAATCACAATCCATCTAATTAACTACCCACTTATTTGTAAGTGCTGAAATTACTTGTAATTTCAGCACCAGAGAGATTTGAATTTAACTTAGAAAATAGTTGACTCTCCCGAGTACTTCCGCAGCCGCAACAATACCAGTATACTCTAGATCTATTGAGCCTAGCAGAGACTAGTTAAACACCCTGAGACTAGTAGTTATAAGAGTAAGATTAGGATCGGTATTAGACTAAGAAGTTGCACGAATCTATCCGGCCGAAAATAAGATAGCGTGACGAGCAGACGGTGTACCCTATCCGAAATTACTCTATGAGTTAGACCCCCATATCTAAACCCACATTTGTAAATTTTTGCCGGAAATATGCCACTATTTGAAAATTTCCATATCACTGTCCATATATATGAAAAATTTGATTCTAGTCAATTATAACTGGATTCTATTATTTTTATTTGAAAAAGCATTTAAATTTATTGCGAATCAAAAATAAATGATAATTTTTTTATTTTTATACAAAAAGACAATAAATGTGTGTTTTCTACGTTTTAAACTAAAGTTGGTCACTAGCCGATCATTCAAAAGTTTGTTCCGCGCAACTTTTTGTTACTGCTTTGATGTTACTCAATTTTTCAATTTTGTTCGCTTCTACATTTTTCATAAACCAACCCCCCCCCCCCCCCCCCTCACACACACACTTGAATAACTGAATCACCACCCCCTTCCACCCCCCTCCCCCCTCCACATGAACAACGGTCTCCCCCACTGGCATTATCCCCAAACTAAACCCCCCCCCCCCCCCCGATTAAACCAACAACCCGCATCTAAGACAATCCCCTCGCTAGAACCAATCCGGGTGGAGCGAGCGGGGGGAGTGGGGAGAGGTGAAATTGTTCAAACGAACAAAACTGCTCGCCTATCAGGCCAAAGCCCTGAATGTTCCGGCTGCCTATTAGCTGGCCTCGAATATAACACGAAGGGGGTTTGGTTCAGGTGAGATACATGGTTTCATTATGATTATTGCATACGCATCATACGTGCAGGTAAAGAGACAAAATCTCACGAAGAAAGTTCCAGTGAGGGAGGGATAGGTCTTACCATCAGAAAGCCATTTTCATCCCAGACATCGTTGTTAGGGAAGACGAGGGGTTGGTTCAGATATGATACATGGTTTCATCATGATTATTGCATACGCATCATACGTGCAGGTAAAGAGACAAAATCTCACGAAGAAAGTTCCAGTGAGGGAGGGTTAGGTCTTACCATCAGAAAGCCATTTTCATCCCAGACATCGTTGTTAGGGAAGACGAGGGGTTGGTTCAGATATGATACATGGTTTCATCATGATTATTGCATACGCATCATACGTGCAGGTAAAGAGACAAAATCTCACGAAGAAAGTTCCAGTGAGGGAGGGTTAGGTCTTACCATCAGAAAGCCATTTTCATCCCAGACATCGTTGTTAGGGAAGACGAGGGGTTGGTTCAGATAGGATACATGGTTTCATCATGATTATTGCATGCGCATCATACGTGCAGGTAAAGAGACAAAATCTCACGAAGAAAGTTCCAGTGAGGGAGGGTTAGGTCTTACCATCAGAAAGCCATTTTCATCCCAGACATCGTTGTTAGGGAAGACGAGGGGTTGGTTCAGATAGGATACATGGTTTCATCATGATTATTGCATGCGCATCATACGTGCAGGTAAAGAGACAAAACCTCACGAAGAAAGTTCCAGTGAGGGAGGGATAGGTCTTACCATCAGAAAGCCATTTTCATCCCAGACATCGTTGTTAGGGAAGACGAGGGGTTGGTTCAGATGTGATACATGGTTTCATCATGATTATTGCATACGCATCATACGTGCAGGTAAAGAGACAAAACCTCACGAAGAAAGTTCCAGTGAGGGAGGGATAGGTCTTACCATCAGAAAGCCATTTTCATCCCAGACATCGTTGTTAGGGAAGACGAGGGGTTGGTTTAGGTGTGATACATGTTTTCAATTTAAGTTTTTGGTTTTAGATTGAGTATTTTTAATCAATTCATACTTATTATAAAATCCATTATGATGGGTTTCGAATAAAATATAATGCAATATTTTTTGCGGGGAAAAATGGATTTAAATACATTTTCAATCTAATTTTGTTGTATGAGCGTAACATGGGTATGGATTATATATTGATATTTTAGACCACAACAGTCCATCATAATATATATATTTTTCACTTTTCTCATGAGCCGGTGGCCTCGTAATGACAGGATTGTTGTTCCGACACCAATTTTGACCAGATTACTCAGTTTTGAATGATCGTTGGGAATAATGTAATGTAAGACAACGGGGAAGTGGGCTGTTAAGTAGATCTTTGTCAAAGAATCGGACGTTGCTTCCAATGGAAAAATTAAAAGAGACAAGAAAAGCCAAGATGACTACGAAGCCGAAGTTTTAGTGTATAGAGCACTCGAACAGTTAGACGAACCTATAATAGTCTTACACGGGCTAGAATACACTCATAAACAGTTCCGAATGTGGGATTTTAACCATGACGAAAAACACTGCAGCAGTGAAACAAACAAAAAAACCCAGTTGCAGAAAGAAAGAAGTAAACAACTATGAACGTGAAAACGATTTTGTGGTGATAGGTCCCACATATATAGTTAACATTGAAGTGAAGAACTCAGAGAGTCTTCAGGCATCGGCCGGCAAACCTGTGCTAGAGAAGAATCCTCTCAGTGATGGCGAAATGAACCAACCAAAAAATCAAAAATGCAAAGATCCTATCGAGATAGCAAAAAATCAGCACAAAAAAGTAGTAAAACTTATATGCGGGATAGCGGAAAAAACTCTGGGCCAGTGTCAGCAAACCATCAATTTAATTCAACTAATGGCTTTTCCGAAACTCGAACATGGAAACACTTCCCTTGATTCTGTCGATTCGGAGGTTAAATCTGTCTTGATTAACAAGTCAGACTTACAGGACTTTAAGTCAGTTTGGAACAAAAAAGTAAAAAGCCGAAAGGTGTCAGTTGAAAACGTACCAGTTATTCTCAGCTCACTGGATAACAAAACAAGCCGCATAGTGCCACAAGTTTCCATTTATGGCGACATCGGAAAAATTCAACGAGTACTCTTTCGTTTATTTGCTATCGGAACGAGTTGCGTAGAAGACATTGAAAAAAAACAGGGAAGCGAGAAATTCCTCCCCGATTGCGTAGACAACATTGAACGAAAACTGAAAAGCAAAATAATCCTTACCGATGATTGCGTAGCTGACATTGAACAAAAACTGAAAAGCAAAATAATCCTTACCGATTGCGTAGCTATTATTGAACTAGAACTGAACAGCAAAATTAGCCTTGCCGATTGCGTAGGTGACATTGAAAGAAAACTAAAAAGCAAAATTAGCCTTGCCAATTGCGTGAACGACATTGAACGAATTCTGAAAAGCAATATTAGCCTTACCGATTGCGTAGACAAATTCGAACAAAATGTGAAAAGCAAAATTAGCCTTGCCGATTGCTTAGACGACATTAAACGTATTTTGAGAATCTATAATAGCCCTGCCGATTGCGTAGACGACAATCAACGACAATTGAAAAACAAAATAATCCTTGCTGATTGCCTTGGCGACCTTGAACGAAAAGTGAAAAGAAAAATCATTCTTGACGATTGCATAGGCGACGTTGAACGAGAAATGAAAAGCAAAATTCGCCTCGCTGATTGCGTTGTCGACATTGAACTACATCTAAAAAACAAAATTTGCTCTGAAGATTGCGTAGACCTCATTGAAAGATATCTGGGACTAAAAATCTCCCATGCCGATCGCAAATACATTGTAAAAAAACTGAAAACAAAAATTAGCCTTGCCGATTGCGTAGTCGGCATTGAACAAAAACTGGAAAGCATAACTATCTTTGCAGAGTGCGTAGGAGGCATCGAACAAAAAGTGAAAAGCCAAATTAGCCTTACTGATTGCTCAGACGACATTGGCCGAAAACTGAAAAACAAAACAAGCCTTGCCGATTGCCAAGACTACGTTGCCGATTGCCAAGACTACTTTGAACGAAAACTAAAACGCAAAATAATCCTTGCCGATTGCATAATAGATCTTGAACGAAAACTGAAAAGCAATATTAGCCTTGCCGGTTGTGTAAACTACATTGAACAAAAGCTGAAAGACAAATTAAATCTTACCGATTGCGTAGATGACTTTCAAAAACAACTGAAAAACGAAACTAGCCTTGCTGATTGCGTACACAAACTTGAACAAGAAATGGAAGACAAAATTAGAAAGGCCTTTTCTTCACGCAATTTCGACATTGACCGAAAACTGAAAAACCAATTAATCCTTGCCGATTGCATAGACAAAATTGAAGAAAAATTGAAAAGCAAATGTAGCCTTGCCGATTGCGTAGACGTCATTGAACGAAAACTGGAAAGCAAAATCAGCCTTCCCGATCGCCTAAAAATTGAAAAAAGACTGAAACGCGAAATTAGCGTTGCCGATTGCTTAGTCGGCATTGACCGAAAACTGAAAAGCCAAATAAGCCTTGCTGATTGCGTAGTCGACATTGACCGAAAACTGAGAGACGGACGTATTACTTTTGAGAGAGAAAACCGATCCTCTAACCCAAATGTATTGAAAACCAGCGATACACCTGATACACCTGATAGGGAACTTGATAAATTCATTTTGAAGGATTGCTTGGGACTGAAGTACATAACAACCGAACAATGGGAGGCGTATCAAAAAGAAAGTGACGGCTTGATCATAACAGGGGGTCCTGGTTCTGGTAAAACGCTGGTTTTATTGGCTAGAATTATTCGCCTCGCTTTGACTAGCAAGGATTCGAAGATCAAGCTGAGTGTCGGAAATCACATTGATTTAGTCAAGTACAAATCTGTATTCGAGAAGGCTGGCATAGAATCAGTGGAAGAACAATATGCGAATATGTTTGACCTCGAAAGCAAACTTATAATTGCCCACCGACCTCCTTCTGTGTCAAAATATAAGTTTGATTATGAGTTCATAGATGATTACCAAGTGCAGCCCTGTAAGAAACAAAATAAGTACGCAGAGCAAAAACCCTGTGTTTTGACAGTAGATTTGAATCAAAAACCCCAAACTACAACAGCGGAAAAGGTGTTTCAATATTGTGGCTCCTTATACGACATAGTTCAATTGAGTGCCAGTTATCGAAATACCCGTAATATTGTAACTCAACTTATCAAACTGCGCGAGCTCATTGGGCGCGTTCAAACAGAAAATCAAACCGAAGAAAAAGAAAGACTAGCACACACCCCCGCCTACGGACACTTCATTCATGGACCCCAAATACTCGTTCAAGTTTACCGCCAAGACGCGATCGAATATTTCCATTGGGATACAATTGAAAAAATATTCAATTTGGAGATAAAAGATCGCGAAATCGAATGTGCGTTTTTTTTCTTTCCACACTTTTTTCATCGCATAGGTATAAAAAACTGGTGGATTGAAAAATATTTTAAAGGGCTCTTCTCTACGTCTGCAACTGGCAAAGAACTTTTCATTTCTTCAGAGTTCATCCAATGCCACATTTTACTTCCATTTGATCCCAAAGACTACACAGCGTCACTTCAGTTTTTGTACAATGCCATATCACGGGCTCGGGTTTTATGCCATGTCCACGTGCTGGTGAACAAAACTTATATCAGAGACGAAGTTGACGAGAAGTTGCGAGTTATTTTCCCAGAAGCAAGAATCATATATGAGTAGAATAAGAAGACATATAGTTGAAAGACGAAATAAATTAACCACCAAGTTAACAAATACGAAGAACAAAAACAATAATAACGCTTCCTAATAAAATATCATTCACGCTAAGTTTAGCAATGCTAAGTTTATTTGCAAACAATTATCGCTACTAAAGTTGTGAAATAGATAACCTTTTCAAACCAAGATTTCATTAACTATCCAAAACAAGATTTCATTAACTATCAAATCGACTGCCATAGATTGCATATTATACTTGATTTCAGCGATTCGATAGCTACCAAAACTCATTTGTTGGTGTATATTTTAGTTTTAAAAATGTAAAAATTGTTAACAGGTTGTCTACGGAGGATATACAAATTTTATAATGCTATATATCAATTGTACAGATATTATATTCAGATTCCTTTTATATTCAATTTAGATTATAAACCGAGTATATACAGCTTACCTACAGGTTATGTACCGATTATATTCAGATTTCTTACAGATTTAAACGTTTTTAAATATAGTTTATTCTCTAAATTTCACATCTTTCAAGACAATCAACTTATGTGAGTGAATTAGAAATATACCTATAATGCATGCTTTTTAGTAAGTTTATAAAACTGATTTTTGACCTTGAAATCGGTATTGTTCGAATATTATGCTGCAGCTAAAAATATTTTTTTTAAAAAATTTATCTTTCTACCTTTTTGTCAAATATTTATTAAAATTAGTTCTAAGCGGTGGATCTTAGAAATTGTTTTTAAAAATGTTTCAATTAAATGCACATTTTTATAACGTGGGAGTTTTTATTGACTTTATGTAGCAAAACCTATGAATGATCTCATGAAACTTATAGTTAGCCGCTCACGTAACTTTGTGATTTAGTAGGATTTCGTGATTTTTGTCGCTTTTTAATACAATTATTTGAGCCACCTGGTTTGCCTGAAAATTTTGATTTTTTACAAAAAAATTTTCTACGATATATCTCATATTTTAGCCAACTGAATCTATTCTTTGATTTGTAAACAATCTCTACATTATCTAATTTTGTGTCTAATTGGGTTACATCAAATCGTTTTTCTATTAGAAAAAAATTTATTTGAAAATTTATCATAATCGATTGCACGCTTAGTTTTGTCAATTCTAAAAAAAAATCACAAAAGTGTCTATAACGCTTCCAAATAAGGTTTTCAAAATATTCAAGTTGATACTAACTATCTTTGTGATAAATAAGGATTTATTTTTAGGGTGCACATCTGGCTAGTTAACGGACATGCCCGTGTTGACCAAAAAGGCTTGTCCTACAATTTCCATATATGAAAAAATGCTTATCCTATAATTTCCTACAGTTTCATAGACTCAGAAAATTGTAAAAAAACTCTAGGATAAGCATTTTTTTATAAATGAAAAGTGTAGGATAAGCATTTTTTCATAAACTAAAAAACTGATTTTTTCTAAATTTTATTTCTCAAAATTTTTGGGATGGGTTCGTTACCGAACACAAGCGACTAAACCCATGATGTACTCAACACTAGTGTTCCCAAAAGGTTGATTGTCTGTCATTAATGCATTAGAAACGATCTGAGTTGTAAAAAAGATTACTTCACAAATGATATAGTGAAAGCATCAAACTTTTAAATTTTGGCAAAATTTTTCAAAGATGATTTTTTTTAAATTGATATTTCAACTTCTCAAACATTGATCAAGGCATATATAAACAAGCCATACAAAAAAAAACAGGAGTTTTTAGCCTGTTTAAAAAAATTTATCCAGAGAAACGGAAAAAAACTCCAATTTTTGTGCATCGTGGACTACGTTATGCAGACAAAAAATTAAAATTTTTTTGGTAAATGTTTGTTTTTTTTTTTACAAAATTCGATTTGAGGTTGAAAAAAAACCGAAAAAATTTTTGAGGCAATTTCAATTTTACTTGGAAATTTTTTAAAAACTTGTATGAAAATTGTATGATTAGCATTTTTCCATACATTTGATGTAGGCATTTGTATGATAAGCATTTTCGGTGTGGGGAAATGTAAGATAAGCATTTTCGGTTTATGGAGGTCAACCCGGGCGTGTTGCTCCCGTAAAATAAAAAAAGTGTTTGTATAATTGTAAATAGAAATTTGAGGCTCTTTCTCCTTTCCCCCACCTCATACGAACATGATTTTTATGGTGTAACGAGTGGTTTTACAAGATTAATTATGAACCCCAAATATGTTTGTTATAACCTAATTAGTCCGTAAGTCAGTATGTTAATTTTCATAACAATCTAACAGTATAAAAAAACGTTTACTGATAAAACTTGCAGGTGGGGGGAGGAAAAGAGCCAAGTTTAACTGTAAGAAGTGGTCAGACATGAATTTACAAAATTGAAAAAACAGCTAGTTAGTCCTGATCACTTAAAGTAGTCATAGTTTCTTCATGACAAAAGCCACGGCTGCTACTTCTCTCATGTACATGTCGGCATCAAACATATCCACGTGAAGAGTCTTAACCAGTCCCTCCGCCTCCATAAGAGCGATGTGGTCTCTGAATTCGTCTAGCCAGTGTCTGGCAACCATGATGACTGATATGTAGCCCCCCTTCTTAACCATACGCAACACTTCAGACATACTGCCTTTCCTAAATCGACAGGAGTTCTATCAAGCAATAAAACTCTAGTGGATTTGGGGAGGGGGCTGACATTTCATTCGGTCAGTTAACCCAAAACTTTAAAAGGGGAGGTAGACATTTACCTTAGTTCGGCAAAACTTTTAAAACTCATTTGACCCCAAAAAAGTTTAGATCCACCACTGAACCTCGTTGTAGGGGTTTCAAGAGAAAGTTCCTTAATCATGAAAAGTTTACGCAGCCATTAGTTTTTTTTTGCTATTAAATTTTCCAAACCCTCCCAGGTTGAAGGCGAAAAAAAGTTTATCATACAATTTCAAAATATGAAAAGGTTAGACAATTCATACCAGCAATTCACAGTTTCATATATAGAAATCTATGAGATGTTTATCATACCATTTCTATTTAAAACAACTGCATATGGAGATATATTTTTCCTCGCGCAAACAAAATTTCAGTAGTCTTTAAAATTTCTAATAGTATTTTCGAATAATAAAAAAAGTTGAACTCGAATGTGGAGAAAAAATTGCGCCATAAATTTTTTTTTATAAAAACTGTGTGACAAGCGTTTTTTCCTACGCCAAATTCAACTGAGAGAAAAAAAACTAGCTCTCATTTAAAATGTTGAATCAGATCTATACTCAAACTAAACTCCAAAACTTTATACTGGCAAACTTTGAAACTTTAATTTTTACGTTGTCAAGTAATTAGGAGCCCTACAACGTAGTTACAAAAAAAACGAAAATAAAAAAACAATTTGTTTTCATCAAGGTAAAAATGATTATCATAGCCTTACAATGTTTAACAAAATGTTGGTCATACAATTCCAATAACGAAAAAGTTTATTCTATGGACTGGTATGGAATTGATTAACAAGCATTTTTCTATATTATTAAAATTAGCATGACTATCTTTATTTGTTAGTCCGGGCAAACTAAAGTCATGATTTTATGATTAGACTTTCAAAGTTTCAAGGATCAAAGTTCGAGAATCTTTATCGAGAAAAATTTGTACAATTTTTATCAAAAAAGTAGAAATTATTCTCAAGATAAACTAACAATCAAAATTCTAAACCTCCCATAGTTCCAAAAATGAATAAAAATTATGCACATTGTTTTTCTTATCAATTCATTTGGCTGGAAAAAACTGAAGCTGAAAAGAATTTCAAATTTTTAGAGCAGACTTTTACAAAGCCTTTTTTGCGTTTTTGTGAGTTTTTCTCAAGCATTTGTGAAAAAAATTACTTGCAAATTTACATTATTTGAGCTTTTATTTATGTACAATTAGGTATAGAATATTGAATAAAACTAGACATACAAACTCAGACAGACAAATCAAATTTTTCATTTGACAGCATTTAAATTTGGGTTTCTATGTTTTAAACAATCTTAAAAGATCAGTTTGGTGTGGAAACTTTTTTTCTGCAAACAAAAAATCACAAAATTAGGTTAACTGCTTTTAAATTTTTTTTTCTGTCTTATTTGTTTGTGACTAATTTCACCTAGTTGCAGAAAGATTATTAGGAGACCAAGCTGTCAAGTGTTTAAATTTATTAAAATTTTGTCAGAACAATCAAAGAAAATGAAAGAACAAAATAAAAACAAAAGGAGAGTCCTTGTTGCGGCATCCGTTTACAATTCACAAATTGCACAACTTGGTCTCGTAATATTGGAACAGAAAAAGGTAATTTAAAAACGTATTATGCGATTTGTGAATGCATGAAATATTGAGATTTCAAGCAATTTTGAGGCGTTTTTTGTCTATTTGGCCGAGCTTTTTTGATTCTTATGACTGAAATTTTTCAGCAAAAAATGATAACCAACAAGGAAAAGTCAAAAGACCAAAGGTGAACTAACTTTGCCGATCTGTCACTGAACACTCCTACTGAGAATGCCAAGTCGTACATGTCTCCAGGCACTGTAGTCTCCTCCCCCTCCACTAACATTTCTCCATACCAATCTCTAAACACACAAAATGATGGTTGGAATGTGGTTCCAAAAATCATAATGTGTAAGCTTCGTATCAGGCACGCAAAAACTAAAACATTGTTAAAACCGAAACCTGAAATCGCTCATGGTTTGTCGCTTTATTTACGAGTTCGTGATCGGGGAGTTAAACTTATAGTGTTCATGCCAGATGGGTTTGAAATGAATTTAAACATAAAAGTAAATAGTCAAACCGATAAATATCAAATTTTGCGTTTCAAATCTCAACTTTTGATGCATGAAAAAAGAAATTTTCGGAAGAAAAATTGACTTTTCCTGAGAAAAGAATTTCAAAAAAAATAATTTAAGTTTAACGTAATCGCAAAAAGTGTTAGAATTTAATATTATCGTCAAAATATTAAAACAGAAAGCCTGCCTGTATATATTCTTCTGTTTGGCCAGTGCGAACATGTTAGCAGATGGCTCCAGGGCGTCTACAGGTCCAGTGAAGCCAATGTCTCTAAGAGCCACACCACTTAGACCAGTGCCAGCTCCAATGTCTAAGCAAGAGGACAAAATCCGCAGTAAATATTTTTGTGGTGTTTAACTATTGGGCATTTTTTTCGAGGGTGCACTGCGGGTGTACAATCATATTAACATCAGCCCTGTTTGCTAGGTTTTTTAATCGTTGCCCGACTGATAACTTTTACAGGAAAACTACTGAATTCGGGCATGTTTTTTTTCTGAAAAATTGGCGCTGAAAGGAAAATATTTTCAGAGGTGATTTTATATAAATTGCAAGTTCTCAGAGGCAAAAATGCCTGAAGGCTGAAAAAATTTTATCTAAAATATCAATTTTTTTTTCAAGGCACTTTCATATGGTGTCTAACCCTCTCTCATTGGACGTTTGTGGTCTTTTCGGTCGACGCTTTTTGCCATGACAGACAAAAAATAAAATTTCGTTTCCGAAATCAGATTGATATGAAAAACAAGTAACACAGAAGGTTTCGACTACGCAAACTTTAAATCAAAATGAAAAAGTATGAAAAAAATTAGGTGAAATGATTTAAAGGACTGATTTCGTTAATGAGCTGTAACAACCAGTTGATAAAAAATAAAGTACTGATAAACAACCACAGTATTTAGATTGGAAGTCTGTTCCGAAACTTCTAGTCTAAAAAAAATATTAGTTTGAAGTGCAAAGAATTTCAGACTAAGTTTTTCAGACACTGAAACAATTCTTTAAAGTTTGTTTTAGATTCGAAAATTATTTTAAACACAACAAACAGACAGTTGAAAAAAACTATCAACACAAGGAAACTGAAAAAAGAGCAACTGATTTTAAAAGTAAACAAGACAGCTTGTATCAATGCAAAGTTCTGAATTTTCCAACTGCTTCTCAAGGTTTATGGAGCAGTAATAACCTTTCATTTTGAATTATTGCATTAAAAATGTAATAAAACAAAATTTTAAAAAATTCTCTAAAATTTGAAATATTTTATGAAAATCATTCCCCTCATATAAAGTTTGAAAAAGAGTAGATTTCGTTCCTTGTAACAAATAAATTATGGCAAATAAGCTTCTTTCAACCAATTTGGAACGATTTCTAAGACGGATTAAATATCCGCTTACGCGTTAATAGCGCGAATGATATCGCGCGTTAATTGTCCCAAATTGGACAAAATGGCCAAAATGGCAATCTGTAAACCCTCATAACTTTACGAAAAATGATCACAGGTGAAATATCGTTTCATATTTAAGCTCAGGTCAACAATAACTTTTGAATGATATAAAAAAAAATTCCGTCAAAAATGGCTAGTTAAAAAGCCGAAATTTGTCTGAAGAAAAAACCCACCCCGAGCACAAATATTCCGTTACTTTCGTATCGAAAGTCGGAGGAACAATAACACTAGCCTAAAAGCTCATGGAATATCAAAAAGAATTTATTTTTATCCATTTTGAGACAAATGGATTATTGGGTAGAGTTTTTATTTCGCTTGAGACAAATGGATTATTGGGTAGAGTTTTTATTTCGCTGGAAAATGAAACTTCGAAAATAGAGAGAGAAACTATACATTTGAAAAAAGAGGTCCTTTTTTGTGAGATTTACTTTCGTGCTGTTCGATCATTGTAACAAAAAAATTGTCTTCCTTGCAACAACAAAAAAATGAGTTTAACTTTTAAAAAAATTAAAGGTCAAACCACAAAAATTTGAACTTGATATTAAACAGACTTTAGGCCTTCTCTTGAAAAAAATTCAGATAAGCTCTTGATAAGATATAAATTGACTCCCTACAAGCTTCCTTTGATGCTGTCATATTTGTCTGAAAATTTCCTACGCCAAAATCCATTTTACCCATAGGGAAGGATTAGTAGAAAAGATAAGTAGATATTAATTTCGAGCGATTCAAAATGGAGCAATTTTTTCCACATGTGTTTTCTTTTCTATTTATAGCTGTTTTTCATAAATGCTTACAAAATGAGCAATATTTGGAGATTGCTCGTATTACGCTTTCAGAGTTTTCGCGGTAAAATATTCAATTGGAGAGGTATAAATCAAAAAACGATATGTTTTGTTCGTTATAGTTAGAATGGTCGGATATAAACAGAGCAAACAAAGCACAATTTTCAAACAGACATAAAAACATGCTTTCATTTCTTTTTACTGTTCCGACTTTCGAAGAAAACAGAATATTTATGATCGGTGTGTTTTTTTTATTCAGTCAATTTTCACCGATTGAAATAATAATTTTCAACAAAATTTTTTATACCCTATTGAAGATATTGACTTCCTGAACTCAAATGTAAAAAAGTATTTCATCTCTGATTATTTTTTGTAAAGTTATGGGGGTTTGAAAATTGCCAAATTTGACACGTACTGGACTAAATTATGCGCGCTTTGAGGGGTATATTTATGATGCTGAGAGCGTGTAGAATTATCCCGCACAACAAAATCATTCCAAGTTGAATTGAGACTAGCTATTTGGTCGGATTAATTTGGCATGAAATTTTACACCTAGATATTGTCCAAAATGTATGGGTTTTCAACAAATTTTTTCCCAAAAACTATTCGATATGAATTAAGGGACAGTCTGGACTTTGCCCTGATATACGAGCAGTCTTGTTGTTCCGACTTTCGTAACGAAATAGAGGAATATTTGTGCTCGTTGGGTTTTTTCATTCAGACAAATTTGGACTTTTTAATTAGGCATTTTTGACAAGTTTTTTTACATCATTCAAAAAGTATTGTTGTCTTGAGCTTAAATTTGAAATGATATTAAACCGGTGATCAATTTTTCATTAAACTGCCAGACTGGGGTTTAGACTGGGGTTTAAAGATTGCCACTTTGGCCAATTCTGGACAATTAACGCGTGATACATTTCGCGCTAATAACGCGCAAGCGGAGATTTAATCCGTCTTAGAAATTGTTCCAAATTGGTTGAAGGAAGCTTATTTTCCATAACATATACGTTAGTACGAGCGAAATCTATCCCTTTGTACTTTAATTGGCGCATGGGGAGATTGTTTTCAAAAAAAAATCTCAAGTTTAATTTTTCTGTTTCATTTTATTTTACTACATTTAACTTTTCATGTTATTTTTTGCTCCATTTAATGCAGTCGGAACATTCAAGGCTTCGCCCTGATACGAACAGTCTTGTTCTCTTTCTAAACTAGCGAGCATTTGCAGAAAAAACAGTATTTTGGAACAAACTAATACGAGCAAACCAGTTTTTATTCCCTTAACTTTCTCTCACTTTGAGAAATTTTTAAGGCATATCGCCAGAGCAAGCTTCGTACATTACTTCTCAAGTCGAGTCAGAAAAAGTTGAGGTCAAAGAAAAAAAAACAATATTTTTAGTTCTCCCATTTTGAGTTTAAGCAAAAAAAAGGTGTGGTGAATTATATAGCGATTTCTAGCGAATTTCTCAGCGACTTCTAGTTTTTCTTTTAATTTTCTTTACTGGCGTAAAACGTAATACATTTCTTGCAAGATAACATACAGGTAGAAAAGTGTAAAAAAACCGAAAAGAAATTGACTTTTCAAAACAGTGTTTCACTTTCAGAGTAAGAGTGAAATAAATCACCTAAAATTTTTGTGTGTTTGTTTTTAATGTTTTATGAGTGCGACTTGTTCCAAAAAAGTAACCCAAATAGAGAAAACTGGATCGATAGTTAAATTTTTCTGATTCCTTTGAAAAGTACAAAAGTATAAAATTATTTTTGAACCTGAGACTTTAATCTTTGTTGCGCAATCGCAAATCCGTACGTAGAGTTTGAAAGATCTTTCTTTCAGCAGAGAGAAAAAGAACCAAAAAACTTAGACTAAATAGTGATAAAACACTCCGTATATATAGAGAGAAAATGGATCTTCGTAACTTGGAGTCAGTTGAATAGAAAAAGAGATGAAAATTTTCAAGCAGGGAAAAAAAATTGAAAAATCAACACTATCAAAATCTTCATGCATTCATCTCCATAATACTCATTTCAGAATAACACAGTCGCTAATACCAATCACTAGCGTTAAATAAGCTTTGTGTATCTTTAAAAGAGCGGAAAACAAGATCACTGTTTTTAGGTAGACGCCCAATGAGCCGAAGACGAAAAAATTGTCACAAAATACGTTTGTCAAAAAAATTTTGAGCTCCAAAAAAAAAGTTAAATAAAGGCTTCCAATTATCTTAAAGATTGGCTACGTCAGATGATTCCAAAGCTGGGAAATCAGGCTGACAAAAAATAAGCCGACAAACAATTGTCCAATTGTTCAAAATTTTCGAGAAACAAATGTTTGACTTCAACCGTATAAAAAAAACAAGGTCCGGGCAGGATTTGAGCCCCTGTGACCAGGGCGGATCTAGAATTTTCTCGAGGGAGTGAGGGCGGATTTTCAAAAAAATTTTCGAAACCTTTGACTACTTTTTTCTAGGTCGACCAAATTGATTTTTGGACCAATCCTAAAGCAGTAAAAAGACGCTGTTATGGCCAAATTTTCTGCACCGTAGGCAAACGTTTGAAAAAACAGGTCAAAAAAGCCGTTTTTGGGCTTTTTTTGGAAAATTTTGTCAGATAAATTGCGGTTTTTTTGGCGCGCACTCCCATTTAAAGTAAGTTTATATTGGCGCCAAAAGCGCCTTTTGAAAAATTTTAGGCTCAGTCAGCCAAAAAAGGATATCTCAAAATAGTACAAAAGGGGGACCCTTTAGGTCGGCTGGGGGTCGAATCCCTAAGGAAGAGGCGTCCAACGCCACCCCCCCCATAAGTCCACCCCTGCCTCGGACTAAACACCACATGGTATGCAGCGTTTCACTATCAGACCTCAGGTTGCTGAAACTAACGAGATAGCAGAGTCAAATTATATCAGATCTGGATAAAAGCTGGATAAAAATTTATGACTTACCAATTGCAACTGAATGCCTCGGTATGGCTCCACCACTCTTCTGCTCCCAGTTGGTTATGGTCTTCATGCACAATTGAGGAGCCCTCCAGTTTAGTTGATTAGTCACACTCTCATAGTCTTCAGCCGTTCTAGCAAAATGAAATCAAAAACTTAGAACGACTTTTGAGACATAGCTTTGTCTCATTTGATTCAAATCTCATTTGATTCAAATCGTAATTCGTATATTTTACAGTTCTCATCTCTGCTTTGCCAATATGAATTGGAACTAACTAAAGGCCGAACATTTTCAAGTTAGCTACCTTGAACATGATTTTCGTCCAGAAACTTGTAAAATTGAAAATATGTTTCTGGTGGTGCCGGTGAGTGCGCGGGAAGGGACTCCTAAAAAAACTGACCTAGAAAAAACCTAGAAAAAACTCTGCTAACACGAAACAATAGAATTTTAAATCTACTAGCTTTTTGCTCAATTTCAAATATGCTGATGGATAAGATGATAATATCTCCATTGATTGAATGAGATATAAGGTTGAATTTTCAAAGAAACTAAAAGTTCAGTTGTCGGGAATACTGAGCGTAATTAACTGATATTAAGCCAAATTTCACGTATGATTCTAATTTAATAAATAAGCAGTATTTTGTTTTGACTTTCAAACGAGCTGCAGAATTTTCACAATTTTTTTTAAGTCAGACATCAACGTTGGAAATTTTTAATAAAATGGGCAATTTTTTAATTGATAGTGCTCGATTATCATAGCTTAGTGTTTGGGCCGCAGAACAAAAAAAAATTATTTGACTAGTTTTTTTATTATTTGTTAAATCTTGTTTATTTTTTCGCCCTTAAAAATGTAAGGGGAAGCGAATCTCTGTTTCACAATCACCAGCAACAAACAAAGACAAAACTCCTTCAAAGTTTCCATTCATGATTTTGTTTTAAATATTAAACTGCAGTTGATACGATTTCTTGAGCAGAATGAAGCTGACTTTATTCAAATTTGAATATGAAGAGAAACTAGACTGCTCTTATCAGGGCAAGGCCTTGATTGTTTCGACGGTCAGGTATCCATATTTTTTGTTCCGACTTTCGATACGAAAGTAACGGAATATTTGTGCTCGGGGTGGTTTTTTTCAGACAAATTTCGACTTTTTAAATAGCCATTTTTGACGGAATTTTTTATATCATTCGAAAGGTACTGTTTTCCTAAGATTAAGTTTGAGAAAATATTTCACCTGTGATCATTTTCCGCAAAGTTATGGGGGTTTGAAGATTGCGATTTTGGCCATTTTGGCCAATTTGGGACAATTAACGCGCGATGTTTCGCGCTTTTAACGTGTAAGCGGGGATTTAGTCCGTCATAGAAATCGTTCCAAATTGTTTGAAAGAAAGCGAGGGGATGATGTTCACAAAAAATTTCAAATTTTACTAAAAAAAATTTCATGTTTATTTATTACATTCAATTTTTTTTTGGTTATTACTGCTCCATAAACCTTAAAAAGCAGTCGGAACATTCAGGGCTTCGCTCTGATACAAACAGTCTTGTTAAGCTTTCATACCAAATTGGTCTATGTTTTTCGAAAGTCAGATTTCAAAAAAAATACACCAGCACTACTTTCATACAGCTGAGACATTTGCATGAAAAAAGGTCCTGCTCTTCAAAGAGTAGAGTTGCGGAGGTACAGAAAAATTACCTGTCGTAGTAGTCTGTTTCCTCTTGTGCATCGCTGACTTGCCACCACAAGTTATGCAACCACTCTTTCGACGGATCAGTACTAGTCTCTCCCTTGTGACAACCATTCTTCTGATCTGCGCTCTGATTGGTCAAATCCCGGGGACTAATCCCAGAAACTAGTTGTTCCGGTTCCATTCTCTAGTTCTGAATATGGGATTCACGAAAATAACCAATACAAACTGACCGACAATAGTAAGGGGTTGATATTGTGTCAATTAAAAACTCACAGATCACACTGCAAAATCAAGTCAGTTCTCGTCTGCCAATTAAAGGATACCTTTATTACATGCTTGTTGCTGTCAATAAACCTCTAAGCAAAAACCTTAACATTAGTTAACTTAACCAAACCCTTGAATCCGTATTTTTGCAAAAACTGGTATGCAAACATAGAAAACTTTAAAAACAACTTTGCGCCACGGATAGATCAAAAAACAATAATGTTTTTTGGCAAAAATAGGTGAAAATTTTTGTTTCTTATAATTTTTGATTGGTTTCTGAAAAAAATGTGACCTTAAACTTTCACTACTTCAAAAAGGAAGTAAAAGAATACTCAATAAAGAGATGCGTTTGAAAAGAGTCGAAGTTTAAAAATTTGAAGGAAAACTTACTAGTTGCAAATTATTGAGGGTAATTGTATTCGACTAAAGAGTTCAAACCCCTCAATTGGTCCAATCACGAATGCTGCACTAAATCCAGATAATGAGACGAACGTGTTTGCTTTTGATGAGGTGACGATAAACCCGAGATTAAACGCAAATATGTAAAATCAACGTGAAAGACTTGTCAAACCAGGTTTGGATATCATGTCACAAATCACCTTCATTTCATGGAAAACATGACCAGAAGAAGCAAAAGATATTAAGTAGTTTCTGAGTTTTAATTCGAGTAATTTTCTTACCGCAATGCTTAACTGTTGAATCAGTAATTTCAAAATTCACATAACATGAAAAAAATAAATCAGCGAGCATTTTTTGAGCAAAAAACTAAACTTTCAAAGTACAACTGTCAAGCTTAAAGACGAAAATGTTTTTGTTTGAGCCAATTGAATTTTTATAATTGGAAAATGTAATTTGCGCTCCTTTTAATCTTTTAAGTACAAAACAGTCTAAAAAATTAGTCGAGAGTCAAGTCGCAAAACTTAACACAGAAGCAAAGCGGAGCTTCACACCACTCATGATTAAACACAAACGCAAAAAAAAGCCGAAAAAACTTAGATTTTCAAAAAAAAACTAGGTGAGTTAAAGTTTTCGCATGCCTCGAAAAAAGAACTAGTTATCCAGCTATAGCTATGGTTAAGTGTTTGAAATTGAACAAATTTGGTCAACTGATGCCTCACGAGACATCAAAAAAAAAGATTTCAAAAATTGGACTTTGCCCAGAACCTTAGTTGTTTCTCAACTAAAATAAGTGAAAATATTTTTAAAACTTTGAAATAATCGATTTACCCAAGGTGATAACATATGATTGAACAAAATTGGAATTCACCGCTTCTGCAGAAACAGTTTTTGCAACCGGTTCATTTAATTGATTTTTTCATCTCAGATTTGATTGCGTAAATTTTAAAGTGAGAAAAAAAATTATGAAACGGTCAAAAGACTTTCCAAAATCCATAATTTTTTCTGCAAAAAACAGGTTGTGGCCGCTTAAGCAGATCAAATTCCCATAACTGGATGTCTAGATTGAACACAACTTGATAACTGCCAGGTACTTTTCGCGTAAAGTCAAAAAGTTTTCAAAAAACTGTCAGTTTCCAAACTTCGAATTGTTTGAGGGCCATGATTTTTGTCTTAAACAAGCTGGGCATAGCAAAAAAAAATAAGCTTACACCAACATGTTGTTATGATTTGAGACCCTATGATATCAACCTATGATTTACACCTATGGTTTAGACCTATGAGATCAGATTTGGCAGCATATTTAGCGAGAAAAACCCAAAAAACGGTCAACAAATTAAAAAAATTGAAATTTCCGAGAATCATAGCTTTTGGTAATTAAAATTAGGGCAAAGCCGCTTATGCAAAAAAGATTTACGCAAACTTCAAATTCGATTGCAAGAAAAACTCAGATTTTGAAGATAGTTCTTGAAAAAAGTCCAAAACGGTCAAAAATCAAAATTTTTACTTTTCCGAATGCCATAACTTTTGATGTCAAAAAAACTGGGCGCAGTCGCAAACAAAAATGAGCTTCCCGCAACCCATTCTTGGAACTGGACCCAAAATCTCTGATATGGCAGAGTAGTTTTGGAGAAAATTCAACAAACTTAGAAAAAATGTCAAAAAATCTAAATTTTGACTTTTCTGAGGGCGATAACTTTTTGTGTAATAAAATGGGCGTTGCCGTTTATGCTGGGGTGTTTTTCAAAACCGTTTTAATCATTGAAACCAAAAATTCAACACTGGAGGGTTTGATTTCGATAAAACGAAGAAATCAAAAATAGGGGTCAAATATTCCCCACAGACTTTTTCGAGAGCTGTAGACAGAGGGGTCAAGCAAAAACCGACTCAATGGGAGCATGCAGGCAAACAGGGAAGCAAGCGGTCTTTCCATACATACCCCTTTTTTGAAAATCAGTAGCAATTTCTGAGACTAAAAAAGTTTCCAATAAGTTTGGAAATAAATTTCCATAACAAAAATTTCAACAAACCGATTGGTAAACATACAACCATTTTGAAAAGGGTAGAGGGGAGTTTTAAAATGGTGTTTTTCTTAAAACGACCCAAAATTAGGCCATTAGGTTGCTGAAAATAAGCCAAAATAGTTTGGGCCGATGAATTTTTCCAAGGAAACAAAAAACAAAGAAGGAAATTTGAAGTCAACCTAAGTAAAATTACAACGCTGAGAAATTTGAATGAATTATGAAAAAAGGTAAAGATGAGTCAGATGAGTCCTGCGAACAAAAATGTTCATGGGAAAAATCTAATAACCGATTGCAATACCCTTGCTTATCGCAAGGGTAATAAGAACTAGAAGAAGCAGAAAGCGTACGTAAGCGCCGTCACTTCGATCATTGATAAATAACTACAAATAAAAGGAAAAAAATGCCCATACAACTAAAAAAAATGAGAAAACCCAAAAACAGTTCCAGGAAGCGAATGATATTCAAAACTGAAAAAAATAAGCAAGCAATTTGACTCAAATCACCATTGAATCCACCTCTTTATACATGGTAAGACAAAAAAATATATATTAAAATCTCGTAAATAGCCAATTGAACTCTTAAGCATTCTGTATTTACTGGAAAAATATATACAACCAGTTGAAATACAAAAATAAATCCTCATTATCTAAAATTTATCACAGTTTCTCCAGGACAAAAGCGACGGCTGCTACTTCTCTCATATACATGTCGGAATCAAATGCATCCACTTGAAGAGTCTTAACCAGTCCCTCCCCCTCCATAAGAGCAATGTGGTCTCTAAATTCTTCAGGCCAGTGTCTGGCGACCATGATGACTGCTATGTAGCCTCCTTTCTTAACCATACGCACCACTTCGGACAAACTGCCTTTCCTAAAGAAAAAATTTTATGCTAATTTGGGAAGGAGTTGAAATGTATTTCGGTTGGACTCTAAAATTTAAGGGGGAGAAAAAAATTAATACAAGGTCGACAAAAACTTTGAAAAATCTGCCAAACTTCGAGAAAACTCTGGATGCGCCCTGAATCTGTTCGTAGGGAGTTCTCCGGAATGTGCTTTTTAAATGTATATTATCCGCAGCGATTAGGATTTGTCGCGAATATTTTTCCCATAACGTAACGAATTGACCCCAATACAAGAAAATGTTTATGCTCTTTTTCCATAAATAAAAACTGAATGACAATTCATACAGGCATTTCTTACAATTTGCTGTAAAGAAAACGTATATAACGCTTAGAAAACAATTTACATATATGAGAGCTCAAAAAATTCGGAATAAATTTATTGCCTTTTTGCTGGAAAAGCTTTTTTTATTTGTTAAACTTTACAAAAAAATAAGGTTTTTTTCCCGGCAAAAACTTCAAAATGAGAGAAAATCTTTTAATTTGCATTTAATTTGTTAAAGTAGATCTGTGCCCGAACCAAATTTCCACAGAAAAATTTAATTTTGAAATTTTACCTTTAACGATGTCACATAATTAATAATCGACAAAGTAATTAGAACAAAAAATCAAAGTATAAAACAAATAACACCAAAAACAACTTTTTTGTCCATTTAAAAATGCTTTTTATAAAATTCCATCAGTTGAAAAAAGCCAGTCATATGATTCCATTAATGAAAAATTTTCTCGTATGATATGGTATGGAATTAAATGATGAACATTTTTTTCCATCGATTGAAATCGTTTGACTAACATATTTTATCAAACCGCGCTGATTATAGTCATGATTTTATGATTGAATTTTCATAATCCCAAGATCCAAAATTTGAGAAACCTCACCTGTAGAATTGTAGTGATTTTTTCGAAAACTTAGAAATTGCCCGAAAATACTAGTCAAAATACTATAACTCTTCTACTTATGTTGCAATAAAGCATGGGTAACTAAAAATTGTCTTCAAAAAAGATCGAAAACAAGAGAAAGAAATGAACAAAAGACGAAATTAAAAAATACATAAGTATGTTTCTTTTGAAATCATGTGGCTCAAAAAAACTGCATTTTAAGCATGTTTTTGTTCACTTTTTGTTCGTTTTTCTCACGTATTTTTGGATTGGATTTACTTGAATACAGGCATTTCTTACAATTTGCTGTAAAGAAAACGTATATAACGCTTAGAAAACAATTTACATATATGAGAGCTCAAAAAATTCGGAATAAATTTATTGCCTTTTTGCTGGAAAAGCTTTTTTTATTTGTTAAACTTTACAAAAAAATAAGGTTTTTTTCCCGGCAAAAACTTCAAAATGAGAGAAAATCTTTTAATTTGCATTTAATTTGTTAAAGTAGATCTGTGCCCGAACCAAATTTCCACAGAAAAATTTAATTTTGAAATTTTACCTTTAACGATGTCACATAATTAATAATCGACAAAGTAATTAGAACAAAAAATCAAAGTATAAAACAAATAACACCAAAAACAACTTTTTTGTCCATTTAAAAATGCTTTTTATAAAATTCCATCAGTTGAAAAAAGCCAGTCATATGATTCCATTAATGAAAAATTTTCTCGTATGATATGGTATGGAATTAAATGATGAACATTTTTTTCCATCGATTGAAATCGTTTGACTAACATATTTTATCAAACCGCGCTGATTATAGTCATGATTTTATGATTGAATTTTCATAATCCCAAGATCCAAAATTTGAGAAACCTCACCTGTAGAATTGTAGTGATTTTTTCGAAAACTTAGAAATTGCCCGAAAATACTAGTCAAAATACTATAACTCTTCTACTTATGTTGCAATAAAGCATGGGTAACTAAAAATTGTCTTCAAAAAAGATCGAAAACAAGAGAAAGAAATGAACAAAAGACGAAATTAAAAAATACATAAATATGTTTCTTTTGAAATCATGTGGCTCAAAAAAACTGCATTTTAAGCATGTTTTTGTTCACTTTTTGTTCGTTTTTCTCACGTATTTTTGGATTGGATTTACTTGAAAAGTTACAATGTTTGAACTTTCTCTTATGCATAATAAGTATACATAATCGCTAAAACTTGAGCAGACAAAATCAGACACACAAAAATATTCCATTTTTACAGCGTTTTACAAAGTTTGAGTTGCAAATGTTGGAACAGGTCAAAATAACTGAAAAATGCATTTTGCGAATTTTGAATAATTTTTGCGTGCAATCTTGAGTATTGCAATATTTCCAAGCAACATTGAGAAAAAAATTTGTCTGAAGAACTAGCGACTGCATGCAAAAATTTTTTGAAAATGGTTAGTTGCTATTTTAAATCAATTTTGACTGCCCGTTTTTTTTGCTTCTAACTATAATCTGCAAGGACTTCTGCTACATCTGCTACATATCAGAAGTAAACTACTAACTTGGTTATTGATGGTTATTTGCTTTTTGATTAATTTTATCTATCCGTAATTTTTCGGCAACAAATGATAATCTGCGAGGAAAAGTCAAAAGACCAGAGGTGAACTAACTTCGCCGATCTGTCACTGAACACTCCTACTGAGAATGCCAAGTCGTACATGTCTCCAGGCACTGTAGTCTCCTCCCCCTCCACTAACATTTCCCCATACCAATCTCTAAACACACAAAATGGGGACTGAATATTTGGTACCAAGAATAATGACGCAAAAAAAAAATAATTCTCCGCTAAGATGAAAAAAAAGTTCTCGCTCACGCAACTAAGTTTAAGTCGAACCAAAATTTTCAAATTTTATCACAATAAACAGTTATAAGTGTTTTTTGCTGCTATTGGGCTAAACAATGGGAAAAACCCAGACAAGTTATTGTTCCGACCTTAACGGGTGGGAAGGGAATATGGAATGGCCTCTAGTTATTTGAGCCCGATTTTGACTACCTCAACGAATGCTCGTAAAGGGTTTTAGGGTTTAGTATAAAGGCCTCATTGGTAACTGTTCGGATTTATTCAAAAATCAAACAAAGTTGCTTCAGTTTCGAGCAAACTGGTCTGCTCTTATTGGTTTATTCAGGCTAACTTTTGTACTTGATATTTGAGACTGAATTTCCAACCTAATTCTGTTGGTATTAGAAACTGGAAACTGCTGCTTTTTCAACGCTATTTTCACTGAGTCTTATGGATCATTAACCAGTTGAAATTGCTCTCACTAATTTTTTGAAAAACAATTAACAAAAAATCGAAAAGTCGAAAAAATCGAAAACCAATTTTTAAAAGTTTTCATATGGCAAGCATTTGGTCTTCATACTTAACTTTGTTTATCCTTGCAAATTCCCTATAAAATCAATTCTCATGTGAGGATGCGGAAAAAAGGAAAATATACAAGTTGAAGTCTGCCATCGTGAATACTTTGTGTACTTCTTGTGCTTCATGCATAAACATAATAACAACTTTCGTCGAGCAATTTGGTATGTAGTTCGAAAATAATGGCCAAAACTTTCACCTCTGTGGGTTTATACAATTGAGTTAAAAAACCTATAAGTCCTGTCAGTTATTCAAAAAATGTATATATAAACGCAAAAATTAACCGAATTTGGAGTCATTTTTGAAATGATAAATTGCATCCCATAAACTCCTGAGAAAAGAATTTTAAAAAAAACAATTTAAGTTTAACATAATCACAAAAGGTGTTAGAATTTAATATTATCATCAATTTATTTAAAAAAAGAAAGCCTGCCTGTATATCTTCTTCTGTTTGGCCAGTGCGAACATGTTAGCAGATGGCTCCAGGGCGTCTACAGGTCCAGTGAAGCCGATTTCTCTCAGAGCCACTCCACTTAGACCAGTGCCAGCTCCAATATCTAAGCAACAGGAAGTTTTTGGTCAGAAATTTACTTAACAACAACAAAAACATGCACTGCTGGTATACAACAAGCACCGAGTGTAATTGACTGCCCATATGTTGCAGACGCAGCTAGAACTTTCCCAATCAAAAGTCACTGTGATCAAACCTTTGTAATCTCTCTGATGTAAACACTCTTGAAACAAAGCAAAACTAAGAAAGGTAACTCTAGGAGCCATGTTTCGAATTCATTGACTTTCCACTTAGCATCAAAACATGGCTGCAAGAGTCAACTTTCTTAGTTCTGCTTTGTTTCAAGAGTGGTTATATCAGAAAGATTACAAAGGTTTGATCATAGTGAATTTTGATTTACAAAGGTTGCGAAAATGTAGTTGCTTCCGCAAAACTGATTAACCTGACTAGGACCGTTCTATGACTGACAACTTTAGTGGGTTGAATATTGGTTTCGAGTGTGTGTTTTTTTACAAATGGGCAGACAGACTCATAAAGGTCTGAAACCCAACTTTAAAGTTTTATTTTCAAATCTAAGCCTGTGATCTTTTCGCTTATAACCCCTCCCCATAGAAGACAAAAATGGTTTTAAGATATCGATTGAATAATCAATATCACAAACAAGGATCGTCGATGCCTGCGCAAATTGGAGAATCAAAATAAAAAACACAAAAAAGTGAATATTCATATGAATTTTGAGAAGATACTGAAATGGTTCATGAGCCAAAAGAACTGGTCGTCTATAGATAAAATGCTCTTAAAAACGAAATAAGCGTTCAAAAATTTGAATCTGAAAAATCCACCCACGGAAAAATCATAAGTCTGAAAAACCAGAAAGTTCAGACCAAATCTTTTAGACACTGAAACACTTTTTTTGAGAAGCCGAATCACGACTGATAAAATGTTAATATGGTACTATTTTTGAATTAAAACACTATTTGAAAATGTGTTAATAGAAACTAACTCAAAAAGAAATAACTGGATCAAAAGGTGATTTTTAATTTACTGTTTTTTCCACTGTTTCAACTGTATAAAAATCAAAATTGTTTTTTTTTAAAGTTATATCATTCAAGCATTTCGCAGGCGAGCATGAACTTTCGTAACACTATATCTTCTAGCAAATAAAATTGAATTTTATTTCACAAAAGATCAAATTTTCAACTGCAAAAAAAAATCGAAATTGAGCGTGAATAATTTCTAAGAATTTATGGCTGAACCGCAAAAAAAATAAAATCAAGCGTGTTAGGATTTTTTGAGAGCAAAAAGAACAACAAAAAACAAAAAGTTTCATTGAATTCGTTCACACACAGGCAAAACAGAAATTCGCAACGATTACCATACAACTGAAGCATAATATTGAAAGCTGGGGAACCAAGTAAGAAATCAAAATTCCTCGAAAGAGAGTCCTCCGTTGAGCTGAAAACAAAAAAGCAACAAAAATTGATTTCACAAACATTTGTGATAGAGCTATTAAGTTTTATATTTAATGGCTATTAAGCTACTAATAAGCAAAAGCATTTAAAAAATTCAATCTTCAAATGACGCATTATAGATTTGAACCTAGAGATTCCACGGCCCGGGCGATACCAGTAGAGCAAAAGCGAAGCCGCCTCAATTTCGTTGAGTTTCCATTTTGGCGATTTTAAAACGCCTTCCAACTATTTTTTTGGTCGGCCAGCAAAAAAGATGTCTTAAAATAGTACCTTTGGGTCGTCAGGGGGGTCGAATCCCTGAGAGGGTGGCATTTGCCCCTCACTGCCCCCCCCTCCAAGTCGAGTACTGGGTGATACATACCAATAGTTGGCAGATTCAAGCTGCATCGCTCTTATGTATATTTCAAACAGTATTGGTTATTTGTTTCAAAGCCAATTTTTTTGCAAAAGTCAACTGTAAAATTTGATTTTTTGAATCAAATTCAATCTGGCAGATCACAGTTTTACAAATTTAATTTTATAGTTCTCTAAATTGTCACCAATGGTAATTTCGCTCTTCATCAGTTAAGCAGTGAAACAGACGATCATCTGGCTAATAGCAACTGGTACTCTAGATTTTGACGCTCGGTTTGGACAATTTATCACTCAATAAAAGCGCTAAAATAAATTAAACTAGGGCTCACCGATCGCAACCGACTCCCTCGGTATGGTTATTCCACTCTTCTGTTCCCAGTTGGCTATGGTCTTCATGCACAATTGGGGGGCCCGCCAGTGTAATTGGTCAGTCATAATCTCGTAGTTTTTAGCTGATCTAGACGCAGCAAACCAAAAATTTTGAAACTCTTTCCAGACTTGAAGCGACTTTTTTTTAATTTAGATTTAAATCGCGCATCTGTTGTCATCTTAAACACATTTGTTGTTCATCGGGTCTTTCCCATTATAGCCCCTCTCCCAGCCTTACCCTTCTCTCTCTGTCTTCTGATTTTACGACTGGGGAGGGGGGTGCGGGGGTGTAAAAAAAACTACCAATTTAAGTTCAAAGTCCCTTCCAGAGTTTTAATCTAGCTGTGAAGTATTCAAATAGTTTAATCTAAGCCATTTCATCATGAAAAAGAGCATTTTAAATCGTTTTTCGAAACGTAATGCGTAACCATAGTTTCAAGTTTTGGCCTTAGACTAAAAAAGAACCACCTACTGAAGAAGCTTTTATGTGCGATTTTTTTAGCTTCGTTTTTTTTCGCCTTTAATTTTTTTGATACAATAGCGAAGCTTAATTTCGCAATCATCAGTAACAAACAATTTTAAAAAACTTCAGTGTTTCACACATGACTTGGTAGTAAATTTTGGCAGCAGTCATGGCGCTAGAATTAAGCGGAAATATATTAGCTATTTGAAATAAATGTAAAAGAAACTATAGTAGACGCTTGCTGTGCAAGTAGTGCAGAAAGTTCCAACCAAGAAATCGCTGTATGAAAATTCAACACTAATTTTTCATGGCTTAAAAAACCTCTTTGCTATTGCAACACCACTACCAGCATAAATAATAGAAAAAATAGCTCAAAAGTATAGACTCAAAAACAAACACTTCAAACCTGGTTTCCTCGACACTTTTAAAAATTTTAAAAAGTCGGAACTGAAATAACTTTAATATGATATATTACGCGACCCATTATGATAATTATTTGTGTATCTGATTTTGTCTGGAAAAAAGACATCCGGATACGACGTTCTTATCCATTCTGCGTGCTCGAAACAAAAAGAATGCTCGTTAATCAGAGGAAAGGACTGAATAATCCGACTGCCCATCAGCTTGTCTCCCATAATTTTTGCAAGAAATAGTTTGCCACTATTAAAAATACTTTTCGCCACGCACAAAAAAGTCGCTTAGGTCGCAATTTAGGTATCAAACATTTAACGAACAGCTTACAGGTTCAATTTCCACTCCACAGACTTTTTTTTCGAAACTGATCTGAATAAAAAAAAACCCTAAAACCTGAAACTTTAAAAGAAATTACTGTTCAATTTAACGACTGCTTTTTAACAGTTATGGTGTAGGTTTTTGCAAAATTGTTTTAGTAGTATAAAAAAAATCAAAAAATTCGTTTTATTTTTCCAAAACTTTTCCACGCCACATTTTAAAAACGTTTACTCTTCATTTTGCACCAATAATGCGGTGTTTGAATCAATTAATTTGACTCCATTTAATTTGAAATGTTCCGTGACATCGAATAACTCACAGTTTGTGAAAATGCGTTTTTATACCAAATTGGTAAACTAACTTTAAAACACTCTATTTCTGCAAGAATAGAATCGCAGTTATATTTTTTTTCCAAAAAAGCACACCGCGGACAAATTTTCACAAATTGTTTTCAAAGTAGGATTTTGAAAAATGTTCAATTTCACTCCACAATCTCACAGTTACAATATTGGCTTTAAAAATGAGCTGCTCTTCTAAAAAAGGTAACGAAGGTTAAAAAAATTACCTGTCATAGAAGTTTTTCTCCTCTTGTGCATTGCTGACTTGCCACCACAGACTATGTAACCACTCCTTCGACGGATCATTACTAGCTTCTCCATTGAGACATTCATTCTTGTGATCTCCGCTCTGATTGGTCGAAATGCAGAGACTCATCTCATTGTCTGGTTGTTCCGAATCCATTAATTAGGACGAGAGAGAAACAATTTCTCAGGTTCTCCGTTTTTTAATATTGGTTTCGCAAATTCAACTAATAAGAATCGACAGAAAGAAAAAGTTGACCGATCAAACAGTATATTCAAGTCAATGCTTGTTTGTTAAAAAAGGTATGTTAGTCACATACCCGTTGATGTCAAAATTCAAAAAAAAAATTTGAAACAAAAATACTAAAAACAGCTTATCTAGCCAAACCAGATAACATTTGCAAAATTTATTAGTTGCAAGATAGCACTTGCAAAACAAGAAAAATTTGAAAAATCTTTGAGCCACGGGGAGATGCGAAAAAGTTGCTGTACCTCGCGAAAAACTTATGATTTTTTTTCTTCAAATTTTATTCAATTGTTTCTGCGTGATCAAATTAATCACCGTTTCGAAAGGAAGTAAAAAATTGTCGACTTTGAGTGAAATCAAAAATTTACAACTTCAAAAAGAACTTACTTGTTGCTAACTTTTGTGGATATCCGTCTAAAGAGTTCAAACACCTAAATTAGTCCGATCATAAGTTTTGAACTAATTCCAGATTATGAGATGGAAGTGTTTGTATTTGATGCAGTGGCAATGAACCTAACCTCAAACTCAAATATATGCAATCATCATAAAGGGTTATTCCAACCAGATTTAGATATCTTGTCGCTACTCATTTTCAGCTCAAGAAATGTTGCTAATCAATTTTCAGGTCAAGAAAGATTCACCTGGTTTTAACTTATGTATGCAAGGCTTAACTACAGGGTGATTCCTCTTAACGGAAGCTGGTGTTCGTTTAGGCACTGCAAGGCGTTAACTACATCCTTCAAATTATTTAATAGAGCCTATTTTTCTAATTGTGGATAAAAGTAACCACAAAACGTTGAACAAAAACTGCGAAAAAATGACCGACTATATGGAAAAACAGAAGCAATTTTTAAGCACTGAATTAAAAATTGTATACTCGCCAGCGTTTGTTAGCCATAACTATATAAAACAAAAATAGCCGGCTAATGTGCGAGTAACACCGAATGTTCCGACCATAGTCTTAACAAATACAACAAAAAAATTGTTTTTCAAATTAGTGTTTTTTTTGGTATTGTGTCATAAAAGGAGCTGAACAAAAATTTAGGCTTGTTTAGGCAGTCAATTTAGGCTTGTTCGGCAGTCATAGTAAAATTAGCAAATCGAAGAACAGTTTTTGTAGAAAAAAGATTAGAAAAAAGAAAAAAATCAAAAATGTTTTCAATTTTTGCAGTATTTTGAATTTTTAAAACCTTTTTAATTCCAAAGAAGCGGTAGAATACTAGCTAATCGACTAAAACTAAATTTTTACGTATTAAATTAGGCTGTTGTAAAAGTCTAGCCATTAAAATAAGCTATTGTAGGGCTGCTCACTCGCTTTATTCGCTCGAATTCAGACGAAAAACCAAAAATTTCCAACCGGTTTTTCTCGGCACTGGAAAACTTTTTGAAGTTTTTCTTAAATCTCGTTCGAATTACGAATGCAAGAGGTTTATCATAACTTATCACTCAACTCTATCCGGTGATTAATTGTGGTAGCTGTTTTTGCGTGGAAAACGAAAAAGAAAAAACGAAAACAAACCCGAATACAAACTTCTTCCTCATTTTTCAAATGGTCGAAACAATAAGCAATTTCGGTTTCAAACGAGCTACCTGTTTTCATAATGATGTAGCTGCTCCGCATAATTTATTACTCGTCGTGTTATTCACTCGCAGAATTTGACGATACACATTTTTCGTCCAATCGATTCAACACCCAACTGATTTGCAAAATTATATGTTCTACTTACAAACTAGACGACCCTACGCAAAAAATTATGACCAACGAAAGTATTTTTAATTTTAAAAACGGAAACCATTTGTACATTTTTGCTTGAAAACCTCCAAACAATACCTGCAAGCTAAAAAAAACCATGGCAATTAAAAAATTGTGAAAAAGCGGTCAACAAAACTCAATGAAAACGGGAAAAATTGACTTATGATTGTTTTTTAACATCAAATTTCAAAAAATACAACGCACTAAAAGTTCTTTGAAAAATAAAATCATTTTTGAAACAAAAAATTATTCGCATTTTTTTCACAATTTTTTTATTTTCGTTCTTGAAGAGCGTAGTTTGCTTTCCTTTAACAACCGAAATTAAATTGAACTTAAAAAAAACACTAAAACTGATAAGAACCAAATAATTGAAAACAAAAAAAAACCACCCGACCTAAATAAGTTTCACCAGTTTGTTCATTGACATATGATTGGAAGGAACAAAATTTTAAATATTTGCATGCACCAGAAACAAGGATCAAATGCCAACTGAAACAAAGGAAAACTGGCAGTTAACAACATCTGAAACCTTTCTAAGACAATTTTATCTCAAAATTTGTATATGAGTTTTTTTTTAATAAATTTTGATCAGTTGAAGAAATGTTCTGTGTAATTCTGGATTGATGAAGATGCATGAAAAAAAATCATTATTAGACAGCTTCAAATGTAAACTAAATAAAAAAGGTTGGCCGGTTGTTGTCTATGAGGCACTAAATACCGACGAAATATGTACATCTCATTTGATTTAGTTTAAAACTAAAGGACTTAAATTCAAATTGATAACACACTAGAGCTCTTAACACAACCTACGCGATAGTTCATTCTCTTTATTCCATCAACTGGTCGAAACAAGAAAACTGCTCGTTTCAGATCGCAGCCCGGAATATCCGAAATTTTGTTGAAAATTAACTCAACAAACTATTTAGTTACTCAGGAAAACAATTAGTTAAAAATCATATTTAATGGGAACAGAACTACTACTGAGACGAAGCTGCATCTTTGCAAAAACGAGCGAGAAAACGGCAAAACTTCGGATTCTCAAAAGCTTTAAAATGCGGAAAAATTGAAAAAATGCATGTAAAAATTGGAATGTAAAAAATTGAAGTCTGGCACACTAACTTTGCAGTAAATTAGAACAGATTCAACCAAATTGATATAAATTTTGCGTTTCAAAAATGTCGCAAAATTATGGCTTTGGAAAACTTCTGAAAGGAGATTTTAATCATAATACTGTTGTCTGAAACAAACTCCTTTCACCAGTTCATTGAAATAAAAAAGCATCAACTGTGTCAACTTGTTACTAATCAAATGTGAAAGCACAAGCTTGAAGTGCAATTGTAGCCTACTGATTCAAAAGCGCCCTTAAAAGTTGCATTTAAATTTTTATATTTGCGACTTAGGTTTGAAAAAGTTGCACCGTACTATCGGACTGCGTTATGCTTGTGTAATCAACAGGCATTCTAAAAAGAAGAGCGTTTTCCCTGTCCAGTTGTTTTTCAACTTATTAAATATTGTAGAGTTCGATCTACAAAAATAACGCAAATCAAAATTCGCACACATGCAAAATTCGAAGTAGCGCAGCTACACTTAACATCACACACTAAATTGACAGAGAACTCAGGAAATTATACAAATATGTCTTAACGAAAATGAAGGTTTGAGAAAAAAAGTTCCAGAAATTACGTGACTTTTTCACACCATCACTATGGCATCATACGCGAATGTTTTACTTATACGCCATGCTCGCCGCATGAAAACCAGGCAGAAATGATTAGCTTCGCTTATGCGGACACACTGCTCTGATATTGGAAAAAGCTTGACTTACTCCCTTAACGGAAGTCGCATAGTTTTTCTTACTATAAAAAGCATGCTGGATTTCAAAATTGTAGATCACCTGTTTGGGCTAAACCCACATTCAGATTTTTATAGTTACGTACAAACAGGCGAAGCAAAGCTTCAAATCACTAGCAATACAACGCAAACACAGCTATGCAAGCTAGCCAATAGAAAATGAGCCGGAAATCATAAAATCGATATGTTTTTTTTTTTGGAAAAAATGGAAAATTGTTCAAAAAAAATCAACAAAAACAATCAACAGCATAAATTAAGTCTTTAAATTTCTAATGAGCGGCTACTAAGACAACAATGCATTCAATGAGCCAAAAACAGCCGCTCCAAGCCGCTCATTGAGCCGAAAACAAACAAAAAACTGTTTTTAAATTTTGAACTTTTGCTTAACTACATTCTTCAGTTCGTAATTAGCTGTTGAAAAAATGTGGTTTTAAACATTCTGACATTATTTTTCGAAGTGTCAGCAAAATTTGGAATTTAAATGAACAATTTTGTTTGCCTCAATTTAATTTGTAATGATTATGAGCGCGGGATAATTCGCCACGTAAAAATAATTTCTGTATTGAGCTATTATAAATTGAAAGAAGCTTCCAACCCTAGTTAGGACAGTTCGAGCACACACAGCTGAAACTCCGAAGGTTCCAGGAGAGACGTTCAAGTTATTTTAACATTGGTCTGAATTACAACATAACCAACCTACAATTGGAAGCGAGTCATGAGCGGAACAAAACAGAAAACTTGGTTTCGAATTTCAAAAAATATTGCCTTAAGGGGTTTTGAAGTTCAATAAAAACCTATTACTGACAATGTTTTGATAAAATTAACCCAGTTTGGGAAAACTGGATCAATAGGGTTATTTTTTTCCGCTGGGAAGCCCACTTTCATTAAATCCTACCTTCAAAACTAGAAAATTATCCAGTTTTTCGTGATCTGTACACTTTTGCTGTTCGATATTGTAGTTTGCCTAGCTTTAAACAATTGAGCTTAAGAAGAGATCAAAAGTCAAAAATTAAATTTAAGCACGCTCGGATTTTGTGCAAAAAAAATCACCATGAACTATATAAGCGTATTCGTTATGTTCATGACTCTTAAACATGACCCCTAGCTCATAATTTCCTCATTTTCGATGAAAGTCAGAACAATACGTAAAACACTAAATTATAAAAATTCATTACTCAAAAAAGCCACCACCGTTTGAAAACACGCTCTTTATCGTTTGAAAACAATGGATAATCAATATGCTAAATTAAATGATCGAGGATTTAATATCTTTGAAATTTGTTATATAAACAGCAATTTAAGGATGGCAACATACACATTCACCGGCGGATTATGACAAAATTATTGATTTGGACAAGGAAACGAAGAGATAAAAACTTATCATCGCTGAATTGACACTGCAAATATAAAAGCTCGAGGGTAGATTTTTTCTTGGTTATTTCATTCCCGCTTATTTAATGATGATACACTTATTTAGGTTTCCCGGCTGAGAACGCAATACAAAGCCTATATTTCACTGCTATATTTCTGTTTGTTTTAGCAACCTAAACTTAATTTCAACAGAGGAAAATTATTTTCAATTTTCTGGCAAAACTTCGCATCTAAGTGCAGACAAAACAAGCATTTAACAGGCGAATTTGAAAAAAATTGAAGGATACTATTTAGCACAAGGACAGCAGCAGAACTGCAAAATAGTCATGAAAGGGAACAAAAAATCTAAGCTGAAATGTCACTTTTTCTCGGCACTTTTTCAATCTATTTCAAATTAACAAAATGTGATTCATCGAAACCTTTTCTGATATCAACACCAAAAATGACACTCCATTGTGAAAAATATTGATAGCATAGTATAACACGAGCATTAAATGCAATGTATTTCGAATCTATTATAGCAATATCAATATGTATTAGCAACTTCTACAATTTAACTCTCAAAACCTAAAACAATTTTCAGTCAATAATAATAATAATAAAATCGTGATAACTCAGTTTTTTTATGATTTCGTCTATGCATTTCAATGACGTTGTCCTTCTGTGGGTATATTTTCAAGGTTATCCCAAGTGCTCCATAAGCATTCCCGTGTTGTGTGATAAAAACAACTGCAGCCTTCTACCCTCCGAGAAGTCGGTTGACAGCTCCGTTTACGTCTCCGCCGCTCGCCACAAGGGCTGAAAAGACATTTTCATCGTGATGTTTAAGCTAAATATGACTGAAACTATTCATACTATGTTTGAAGCCTCGAATTATACGCCTCGAATTATACGCCTCGAATTAGTAAAAATTCGGCTAAGTCTGAGATTCAAACCTGCGACTAATAGTCTCACACACTAACCACTCAGCCACGGACCCTTGAAGGGCACCAAATACTAGCCACAACGCAGAAAACAGATGCTATGCACTTTCCAATGCTACAGTGAACTTTCCAAATAATTGAACACTTTTAATGAACATTCTCATTTGCGAGTTAGGTTAGAAAAAAAGAAGGTTCGTAATAATACACTAAGCTGATCGCAGGTGTAATCACGATCTATCTAAAAGTAATCACTCCATTAATTGACTCTCGTATCGTAAAGGTCGTAACAGTCTGTACTGCTTGTACAGTCATCACCTCAACTAGCTTCAAAAACAGAGCCAGCATGCACAATTAGAAAAAGGTCATTGAACTTCATTTTCGACCTCATAAAAAAACTATTTGAAAGACATATTTATGAAAAAACAACAACCGAATTCAAACAAAAAATGTATATGGTCCGAAAACTCTTTGAAATTCAAGAACCTTTAACGATTGTTACATTTTGCTGAATTAACCCATGAGAGAAAACTAGATAGATAGGTAAACTTTCTTCCGAAACGAAATCTAAAATCTTAAATTCGCTTTCAGAACTTTACATCACTCACATTTTCATGGCTATTGAACTTCAATAACTGGAAAGCGTAATTTGCCTTAAAAACGAATCGGAAGTCAAACTGCGAAACTCAAATTCAGCCGTGAACAATTTTTAAGAATGATTTTTTAAAAAGTAGCCAAATGAATGCTGGGAAAGAATCATTGAACTGAATGAAACATAACAAACTGTTGTTTTTTAGAAAAAAAAACGTTCGAAGTTCACGTAAAAAAACATATAGCCTCAGAGCTCTCTGAATTTCAAAAACAGATTATGATTGACACATTTTTGTTAAAATTGAAGCAATTTGAGAAAACTGAATCAATAGGTAAATCTTTTATTCCGTCTGAAAATCAAAATACACTTTAGAATTAAAAGTTGATCACGTTTTGTCGCGCCATTTCCGCTTTTGTTATTGGAGAGCACAATTTGACTGACTTATAGCAGATGAATTTGCATTGAACTCAAAAAGTGCATATATACTTGATGAGTGCATACAAACGCATTATTATATTTGAATGCTATAGTTACTAGAGCAATTTAAGGCATTTGCAGGAAAATTTTTAATAAATCACCAAGACCTATCAAAGAGTCTTCACTACGTTCATCGACTCTTAATAAATAAACACGACCGACATCAGTCTTCACTAAGTTCATTGACACTTGTAAAAAGATCACTTGATTTCAGCGCAGCTTAACTTACCATCCATTTGGCAAATGATTTGAATTGAAAAGAAATAGAATATCACACCGTTAAAAATCAAAACTTTAGCATTAATAACTTAAACTCTTTCCTGAAAAAAGACTCGACCTACACATTGAAATTCATGTCGTTATTATATTTTTATCTATGCAGGGTCGATTACTCAAAGCTTGAAGCAATTGTGAATTCAAAGTCAACCGTTTTCGACTGATAATTACGATACGTCGGTGAAACCACTGACCTTGTATGTTGGCATCCCTGTTGAAGAATCCCATTGCTTGCAGTTGCTCCAATTGTTGACGGAATCTCTCTTCAGGAGGCTGAAACCAATTCACTTACATTTTTTTTGTTCACGCAACTTGACAACAACCAGCTAGGTCGGATCATCAGTGGTGTTGGCAAAGCTGGTTATGAAGACCAAATATAATTACAATTAAACAAAAAACTACAAACAAAAATTCTTTACAATCTGACCACTGGGAAAAGTTTGACCTTCAAAAATATAGATCCTTTGTTGATGTGGAGGTGGATGATTATTCAATCCATAAAGATACCAGAAAAAGTTGTAATAAAGGAAGAACAATTAACTTTGATTGACTAAAATTTATTACGAATGCGGTCGCAAATATCACCTGTTCAAACATAACATACCGTTTGATTCTGGGTAGCCATAGCTTGCGCAAACTGCTGTGCCAAATTCGAATAAATATCAGCAGATGCAGTCGGGTTCGGAGTGCCACCGGTGGTCGTGTTGACGGGGGCAGGTTGAGTGGTCGTATCAGTACCTGTTGGTGCCGTCGTTCCAGGGGTAGTAGCTGCGGCGCCTGACAGCCCCGCCCCCGCGGCAGGGTTGAACAGACCGGGGGCTCTGGAGGAGAGTCTTTGGAAGGTCTGTTGGAGACTCATCAGATCTGCCATGGACTCTGGGTCGCTCATGAGACGCATCATGTCAGGATTTTGCATCTACACAATAAACAATACATTGAATCAACACAAGGCGATATTTTGGCTATTTTCCACTTTCTCCCAAATTTTAAACTCAAATTCGAAAAACTATTTAAACAAAATTGTGAACGGATTTGTTCTTCATACTTTAGAAGGTAGCATCACGCATTTAGCCATAACACGTTTAAAAAAATTATGAAACTATAAAATTTGAAATTTGAGGAAAGTGGAAAAGATATTTTCTCAACTCTCGAAATGGCGACATGAAAACTTCCTGATGAAAACGGAAAAATTTAAAAAATAAACCTGTTTACAGGTTTCGATATTCATTAATAAAAAAATAATTAAAACATAAGATTTGAGTCATTGGACAAAGTAAGAGACAGATTGCGAACTCCATTGAAAGCCGTTTTCGTTTTCTACTTCTAGATCTAATCTTGATAAATGTTATGATGGTAATTTATTTTTTAGATATGTTCACATTTGAAAGCAATGCCGCCATTACATCTAGATGCTACACTTTCGCAGATCTACGTTTTTTTTCCCCTCAGATGTGAATACCTGCGACGTGAGCTGTTCGCGTGCCGTCGGGTTGTTCCTCAACATGGGGTTATTATCAATCATCTGCTGCATCATAGCCGGGTTCGAACTCATCTGTTGCATCATGTTTTGAACCATCGGTGAACTCATCATTTGCTGCATTAGTTCAGGATTCGACATCATCTGCTGCATGTAGCTTTGCATTCCCGGTGAGCTCGAGAAGTCCGGACCACCTCCCATTCCTCCAGCTCCTCCGAATAGACTAGCCAAATTAGCCCCAGATCCAGGTCCTGTACCAGTTGTGCCTCCCGTTCCACTATCAGCAGACCCTTGACTAGTAGAGTTTGTTGTTGTTGCTCCTGCTGCAGTGGATCCGCCGCCGCCTGTCCATGGATTGGGCAAGGGTTCGTTGTTTTCTCTACCTTGTTGGCTGTTTATGGAATTGGTATTATTTTCGGCCAGAGCTGCGAAGGGATTGCTGCCTCCGAACTGTTCTTGAGCAGCGTTTAGCATTGGTTCCTATAAGTTGAATGAATAATCATTTAACATTCAACATACAATCGAAAAGCACTCATGAACAATGAAACCGCCAAGAAAAAATTGGAGTAGCAATGTATTTTTTTCCTAAAAAACTCATTTCCTTTATTTCTACCACTGTAAATGTTTACAACTGACAATCAATTAATATTACTGGATTAATGGGTAATTTCTTTATTCCGCTTAAAACTATAAGTTAAGTCTAACTTGAAAATTAAACTAATTTCCACCCAATTCGACAGACACTTTCGAAGTACGTAACTTGACTTTCACTGAAAAACAAGACAGTTGCTCTCGCAAGTGTAATGAATATGAAACAAGGACATAAAACTAGGAAAACCTATCGAAGGAAAGGATTTTGAAGGTACCTGGACGTCGTTGAATAGTCGAGAGAGGGCGTCGAAGCCCCCTGGTAGATTCTCGAGGTTTGACATGGCTCTATCCTGGTGTCGAATCATCTCGTCCCTCATTGCAGGGTTCCTCGCAATCTCCATTGTCTGCCTCATAAGACTCGGGTTGTTCAGCAGGTGGTTTATCTCGGGGTTTTGCTAAACATCAATCATTTGCTTATATATACGCTCAGTTGAAACCATCTGCATTGGACACTTCAAACACCTCCAGATTTCACGTTAACTATAACCATAAAAACCTAGAACGTATTTTAAGACAATAAGTCATTGCTTCAGAAAAAAAACACTAGACTACATAATACAAAAATAATACGAATTACATTCTGTCAAATTAAAATCTGAAAACTTTCGGTTATCGCTGAGGACTTACCTGGATGACCTGCTGCATCTGTGGATTGCTCATCATGAGGTTTCTCATTAAGTCCGGGTTACTCATCATGCTCTGCACCATCGGGTCGTCCATTATCTGTCGCAACAGCTGCGGGTTGTCTAAACAATAATTAATGCATGCCTACTTACAAACGGATCGTGTATAAGCGGATCGTGTTAATAAAGATCCAGAATTGAAATATTTTGTAATATATTATATTGAGCTCACCCCTCATTTGCTGCTGCATTTGGCGTTGCATCTGTCCAAAGTCCCCACCCATTCCTCCTGCTCCCCCAGATCCAAACATGTTGAACCCGGCGGCGCTTCCCAGACCCGCAGCTCCTCCTGGCCTCGTGTTCTGTGTGGGGTTAGTATTCGAGGTTGAGTTATTGGATGATACGTTGGAATTAGTAGAAGCTGAACTGTTGGGAGCAGCAGCAGAGGTATTGGTTGCTGTGTTCTGCCCTCTGATTACCATGTGTACGGCACAGCCGTCTTTTATGCCTAGGTAAACAAAAGTAGTCATGTCTACAAAGATGTGTTTTCCAAAACAAAAATGAAAAAGCGGCAAACACTTGAAATAAGTTTTAGATTTAAAAACAAAGCTGCTTGATTTATGAGATGAAATTCAATCAAAAAGCATGAAATACCTAGAGCAGATAAAGTGTCTTCGTCCTTCAAAATTTTCCCGGCATATATCAGAAGAATAGTTTTCCCGGTTGCATTATGCCGCTCTGCCACGAGGGTTTTGACCTGCAAACAAAGACAAAATTAGCAAACAAAATTTGACACAAGTAGAAAACTAAGGAGCGCATATTAAACGCGCAATAGCAAACAAACCTTGGATACTTTTTCGTCTGGACTAACTTCAATCCCTAGTCGATCTTTTGTTTCCTCTGTAAGCTTATCATTAGGAGTTTTGATAAAGATTTTTATGGTCGGCGAGTCAGCCATTCCTATCCTAAAAACTTTCGGTAATTTCAAGATGACCACAGGCAGGGCTGTAACGAAATTTATTGAACTTAAATATTTTGGCAATGAAAACAATACAATTAACTATTTTTGACAGAGAAAAACAAAACAATTAATTTATCATAATAATTATTGTAAAAATTATTTTTGATTAAGTTCTTCGCGATCGTCGGAAATGTGTTCTTTCCATTAATTTCGAGGGACAACCTTTTTTGTATGTAATATAGGTCTCTGGAATGTAATGACCGTGAACGCGATTATCAATAAATGATTCTCTAAACACATTTTTTGTAGAAGAAATACCAAAAATATATTTAATAGATATATTTTACCGATGAAATAAAAATATACTAGCGTGTAACTTAGCGTCGAATTTATGACAACTCATAAGAAATCGCATATATTGGAAATAATATCTGCATCCTTTGAGTGTACTCTGACAGCACCCAATTACAGTGTTGGTAATTTCAAATTTTGCTAAGTTATTTATTTAACTTTTATTAATTCAAATTTTGAAAAACCATACAATTTTGTGAATTTTTTAATCTCGAAGTTCGTTGAAAGCGACAGCAACACGTCACATCTCAGAAACTAAAAGCAATTGAGCAGCCGCATTTGGACGCAACATTTGCAACTTCTGAGAGTACTCAGAGTACCCAAATACATGGCTGAGAACTTCAGAAATTGAGAAACTTCAAATTGAAGTTTTTTAAAAAAATTTTGAAAAACCAAGATAAGTGCCCAAGATTCGCAACCCCTGAGAGTACTCTGACAGCCCCCAACTTTATGGTTAGGTATTCCAAATTTTAAAAAAAAATCAAATTTAAGTTTTCTGAACAAAACGTCATATCTCGAAAACTACGAGGATTCAAGCAGTCAGATTTTAAAGAAAAAATTGCAACCCCTAGGAGTGCCCTACAAAGCCTGAAATAAGGGTTCTTTGAATATTTGAAAAAACTGACAACAAAACGTCACATCTCGGAAACTCAAAGTATAAGAGCAGTCGCTTTAGGACGCAAAACTTTCAACATGGAGCTCCTGTGAGTACCCTTCACAGTACTTGACTACAAGGTCAAGAAATTCAAATCTTTTTGAATTTTTTTAAATCCAAGTTTTCTGAAAAATTTTAATAAAAATCAGAAAACATCATATCTCGGAAACTACTAGAATTTGAGCAGGCATATTTGGAGGCAAGACTCGCAACTCCTGAGATCTTGAGAGTACACTGAAGGCCCCTACTACAAAAATCGGAATTTCAAATTTTGAAGAAAAAAGTTGAATTTAAATTATCATAAATTTTTTTTGAGAAAATCACAAAAAACCCATATCTCGAAAAGTACAACAATTTGAGCAATCATATTTGGAGGCAAAAAACGCAACTCTTGGGAGTACCTTGGCAGAGCTTTACCATAGAGATGGGAACTTCAAATTTTGTGAATTTCAAAATTTAAGTTCTTTAAAAAATCCTAGAAAAACGTCATATCTAGAAAACTAAAGATTTGGGCAGTCATACTCAGCGGAAACATTCACAGCCAGTGAGAGTACCTTGACAGCACCCAACTACAAGGTTGATAATTTCAAATTTTTTAAAATTTTTCAAATTTAAGTGTTCTAGAAATTTTTGAAATATATCGAAAATTGCCGTATCTCTTAAACTAAAAGGATTTGGTTATTCATATACGGAGGCCAAAATCCCAAAACATGGGGAAGTCCTGTCAGCATCCCATTATTGGGTTGCTAATTTCAAACTTGGTAAAAAAACACAGAATTCAAACAGGAAAATCGGAAAAAATCTTAACCATTGCAATATACGATATAGTTTACACATGGGTAGATAGCTGTCACTTGCATTTAAATTAAGTATAGATAGATAGACAGATAGATAGATAGATAGATAGATAGATAGATATAGATTTATTTTTATGAAAAAAAAAGATTTGAATACATTTTTCACAGTCTTGACCACAGGTTACAGTAATATCAGGGTATCAATAGTTCATCTATAGTTTATCTATCACAATAGGTCAATTAAAAAGCCAGACATTTTCGAAAACAACTTCCAGCAGAAACTTTGGAACGTCAAAACACAAAACTCGCAGCAGATGCGCGAGCATATCTATATGATAGGAAGAGGGAGCAGTTCGTGTTATAATAGGGAATCGTTGACAATTTTGGTCAAATACCAATTTTTCAGAAGTTCAAAACTTTGGGTCGCCCAAAATTAACATCAGAGCAAATGTACGATTCATATCTAGTCAAAACTTCAGATGTAAAAAATTTGGAAACAGAAAAACAAATAGATCAAAAAAGTAATTTCAAGCAAAACGCTTATCAATAAGCAAAAAATGAGTCATTCTGTGAGGAGATTGAGAACTGAATTTTTGGACCGACATCGAAAGTTTCTGGAGCCAACAAAAAATTCATAAATAGGTAAAAAGAACAATTGAGGTTGATTGAAGTGTTCAGTCGTAATGAAGGCATAATAAAAGATTACCTTCTGCAATTTTTTTCTAGTAGTTTTGTAGCTAAACCGGCGTTTTGATTTACGCGTGGCGTGTCATCTGCGTACTGTACTAATTTGCATGAGGTTGCTAATTGTTTGCTTAGGTCGTTGATAAACAGATTAAAAATCATCAGTCCCGAAAGCTTGCCGAGGGACAGCTTGGTGCAATACAATTCAATTTGAATCAAAATTGATGTCAATTGATTTCTCTTTACGTTTTGCAATGAAAAAATTTATCATTTCCATTGCCTTTTCAGAAAAAAGAAACAGATTTATAAGTTTTTTGCTTTGGGAACTTATGATCAAAAGAGTCGAGCATTTTGGAAAAATCTAATAATGTGCAAGCAAAAAACTTATGGCTAATATTTGCTTTTCTGAAAGACTTGTGACATTCGACCAGAATGTACGAAAATGCGGTTTCGCAATCGAATTTTTATCGATCAGAAAAAGAACATTTAACCAGGAAGATCGCTGGTTTTAATGGATAAGCAGCGTTATTTGACCGCTTAGACAAATCGGGAAGGATTAGTTTTAACTGAAATTCTAACCTTTTTATATTTCACACACACTGAAACGGCGAAACAACAATAATAGTGGCATTGAAAACAACTACGAGAAAACGACAACAAACAGAAATTGTAATTGGAGATTGTCAAGAACCACTCCGAGTTGTAACGATTGTGCCGCTACAATCGTTACAACGTAGAACCCGAGAGAAGGGAAGGGTGTTTTGACGGCGTGTCAAGCCTTCCGGAAAGAAATAGGAGTGCAATTTCCGCGGATTCCAGAATCCGGAGGGGTCTCGGGCCCAGAACTCATATTGTTATATATAAACTTTTAGCTTCCTAGTCATGTCCTGAGTTGAATTTAATTAACATCCCGATTCATTTTCAGAGAATGAGAAGCTAGGAGTGAGGGAAAGGGTTGATCCATCTTCGATGGAGATGATGATTTTTATCTACTGAACAGAAACAATCGTAATATAATAAATAGTAGTAGCCCTGTTTTTAGGAGTGACCTCATGGTCTGGGGATAGTGAGACCCAGGCATGAGCTCACTATTTTTGCATATAATTTAGTTAATTTGAGCCTTCTGGTCGAAGCCGGAGAGCAGTAACGTTTTGTCGACCCGATGTTAGGAAAACCACCACAAGAACTGGCTTGGCAGAGACGGTGAAAAGCATGTAGAGCTGTGTTTAGACGCTAGCCAGTCGTTTTAGAACCTAGCTTTATTTTCCGTCGATATGTACTTCCGGGCGAATGTTACAATTCAATGCAACTTGAAAGTGCATCAATTATTGAATTAATGGTTGCGAAGTAAAGTGAGTGTTGCAAAAAAATGTTCATTTGAATAATTCTACAAACGTTTATCGAAAACTTACGTTGATGCCCCCATTAAAGAGCTTCGCCTGTAGTTTTTTGATAAATCTAGATCATCTTTTCTGTATAAGAGTGTGACAATGGTTTTTAAAGCTTATAGTGAAAGATATTAATTTTTCAGATGTTCATTCAAAAAGAAGAAAAAAGTTGAAGAAAAAAGTTGAATTTAAATTATCAGAAATTTTTTTTTGAGAAAATCACAAAAAAACCCGTATCTCGAAAAGTACAACGATTTCAGCAGTCATATTTGGAGGCAAAAAACGCAACTCTTGAGAGTACCTTGACAGAGCTTTACCATAGAGATGGGAACTTCAAATTTTGTGAATTTTTAAATCTAATTTCTTTAAACAATCCTAGAAAAACGTCATATCTCGAAAACTAAAGATTTGAGCAGTCATACTCAGCGGAAACATTCGCAGAGCCAGTGAGAGTACCTTGACAGCACCCAACTACAAGGTTGATAACTTCAAATTTTTTAAAATTTTTCAAATTTAAGTGTTCTAGAAATTTTTGAAAAATATCGAAAATTGCCGTATCTCTTAAACTAAAAGGATTTGGTTATTCATATACGGAGGCCAAAATCCCAAAACATGGGGAAGTCCTGTCAGCATCCCAATATTGGGTTACTAATTTCAAAATTGGTAAAAAAAACAGAATTCAAACAGGAAAATCGAAAAAAATCTTAACCATTGCAATATACGATATAGTTTACACATGGGTAGATAGCTGTCACTTGCATTTAAATTTAGTATAAGATAGATAGATAGATAGATAGATAGATAGATATAGATTTATTTTTATGAAAAAAAACATTTGAATACATTTTTCACAGTCCTGACCACACGTTACAGTAATATCAGGGTATCAATAGTTCATCTATAGTTTATCTATAACAATAGGTCAATTAAAAAGCCAGACATTTTCGAAAACAACCTCCAGCAGAAACTTTGGAACGTCAAAACACAAAACTCGCAGCAGATGCGCGAGCATATCTATATGATAGGAAGAGGGAGCAGTTCGTGTTATAATAGGGAATCGTTGACAATTTTGGTCAAATACCAATTTTTCAGAAGTTCAAAACTTTGGGTCGCCCAAAATTAACATCAGAGCAAATGTACGATTCATATCTAGTCAAAACTTCAGATGTAAAAAATTTGGAAACAGAAAAACAAATAGATCAAAAAAGTAATTTCAAGCAAAACGCTTATCAATAAGCAAAAAATGAGTCATTCTGTGAGGAGATTGAGAACTGAATTTTTGGACCGACATCGAAAGTTTCTGGAGCCAACAAAAAATTCATAAATAGGTAAAAAGAACAATTGAGGTTGATTGAAGTGTTCAGTCGTAATGAAGGCATAATAAAAGATTACCTTCTGCAATTTTTTTCTAGTAGTTTTGTAGCTAAACCGGCGTTTTGATTTACGCGTGGCGTGTCATCTGCGTACTGTACTAATTTGCATGAGGTTGCTAATTGTTTGCTTAGGTCGTTGATAAACAGATTAAAAATCATCAGTCCCGAAAGCTTGCCGAGGGACAGCTTGGTGCAATAAAATTCAATTTGAATCAAAATTGATGTCAATTGATTTCTCTTTACGTTTTGCAATGAAAAATTTATCATTTCCATTGCCTTTTCAGAAAAAAGAAACAGATTTATAAGTTTTTTGCTTTGGGAACTTATGATTAAAAGAGTCGAGCATTTTGGAAAAATCTAATAATGTGCAAGCAAAAAACTTATGGCTAATATTTGCTTTTCTGAAAGACTTGTGACATTCGACCAGAATGTACGAAAATGCGGTTTCGCAATCGAATTTTTATCGATCAGAAAAAGAACATTTAACCAGGAAGATCGCTGGTTTTAATGGATAAGCAGCGTTATTTGACCGCTTAGACAAATCGGGAAGGATTAGTTTTAACTGAAATTCTAACCTTTTTATATTTCACACACACTGAAACGGCGAAACAACAATAATAGTGGCATTGAAAACAACTACGAGAAAACGACAACAAACAGAAATTGTAATTGGAGATTGTCAAGAACCACTCCGAGTTGTAACGATTGTGCCGCTACAATCGTTACAACGTAGAACCCGAGAGAAGGGAAGGGTGTTTTGACGGCGTGTCAAGCCTTCCGGAAAGAAATAGGAGTGCAATTTCCGCGGATTCCAGAATCCGGAGGGGTCTCGGGCCCAGAACTCATATTGTTATATATAAACTTTTAGCTTCCTAGTCATGTCCTGAGTTGAATTTAATTAACATCCCGATTCATTTTCAGAGAATGAGAAGCTAGGAGTGAGGGAAAGGGTTGATCCATCTTCGATGGAGATGATGATTTTTATCTACTGAACAGAAACAATCGTAATATAATAAATAGTAGTAGCCCTGTTTTTAGGAGTGACCTCATGGTCTGGGGATAGTGAGACCCAGGCATGAGCTCACTATTTTTGCATATAATTTAGTTAATTTGAGCCTTCTGGTCGAAGCCGGAGAGCAGTAACGTTTTGTCGACCCGATGTTAGGAAAACCACCACAAGAACTGGCTTGGCAGAGACGGTGAAAAGCATGTAGAGCTGTGTTTAGACGCTAGCCAGTCGTTTTAGAACCTAGTTTTATTTTCCGTCGATATGTACTTCCGGGCGAATGTTACAATTCAATGCAACTTGAAAGTGCATCAATTATTGAATTAATGGTTGCGAAGTAAAGTGAGTGTTGCAAAAAAATGTTCATTTGAATAATTCTACAAACGTTTATCGAAAACTTACGTTGATGCCCCCATTAAAGAGCTTCGCCTGTAGTTTTTTGATAAATCTAGATCATCTTTTCTGTATAAGAGTGTGACAATGGTTTTTAAAGCTTATAGTGAAAGATATTAATTTTTCAGATGTTCATTCAAAAAGAAGAAAAAAGTTGAAGAAAAAAGTTGAATTTAAATTATCAGAATGTTTTTTTTGAGAAAATCACAAAAAAAACCGTATCTCGAAAAGTACAACGATTTGAGCAGTCATATTTGGAGGCAAAAAACGCAACTCTTGGGAGTACCTTGACAGAGCTTTACCATAGAGATGGGAACTTCAAATTTTGTGAATTTTTAAATCTAATTTCTTTAAAAAATCCTAGAAAAACGTCATATCTCGAAAACTAAAGATTTGAGCAGTCATACTCAGCGGAAACATTCGCAGCCAGTGAGAGTACCTTGACAGCACCCAACTACAAGGTTGATAATTTCAAATTTTTTAAAATTTTTCAAATTTAAGTGTTCTAGAAATTTTTGAAATATATCGAAAATTGCCGTATCTCTTAAACTAAAAGGATTTGGTTATTCATATACGGAGGCCAAAATCCCAAAACATGGGGAAGTCCTGTCAGCATCCCAATATTGGGTTGCTAATTTCAAAATTGGTAAAAAAAACCCAGAATTCAAACAGGAAAATCAAAAAAAATCTTAACCATTGCAATATACGATATAGTTTACACATGGGTAGATAGCTGTCACTTGCATTTAAATTTAGTATAAGATAGATAGATAGATAGATAGATAGATAGATATAGATTTATTTTTATGAAAAAAAAAGATTTGAATACATTTTTCACAGTCCTGACCACACGTTACAGTAATATCAGGGTATCAATAGTTCATCTATAGTTTATCTATCACAATAGGTCAATTAAAAAGCCAGACATTTTCGAAAACAACCTCCAGCAGAAACTTTGGAACGTCAAAACACAAAACTCGCAGCAGATGCGCGAGCATATCTATAAGATAGGAAGAGGGAGCAGTTCGTGTTATAATAGGGAATCGTTGACAATTTTGGTCAAATACCAATTTTTCAGAAGTTCAAAACTTTGGGTCGCCCAAAATTAACATCAGAGCAAATGTACGATTCATATCTAGTCAAAACTTCAGATGTAAAAAATTTGGAAACAGAAAAACAAATAGATCAAAAAAGTAATTTCAAGCAAAACGCTTATCAATAAGCAAAAAATGAGTCATTCTGTGAGGAGATTGAGAACTGGATTTTTGGACCGACATCGAAAGTTTCTGGAACCAACAAAAAATTCATAAATAGGTAAAAAGAACAATTGAGGTTGATTGAAGTGTTCAGTCGTAATGAAGGCATAATAAAAGATTAACTTCTGCAATTTTTTTCTAGTAGTTTTGTAGCTAAACCGGCGTTTTGATTTACGCGTGGCGTGTCATCTGCGTACTGTACTAATTTGCATGAGGTTGCTAATTGTTTGCTTAGGTCGTTGATAAACAGATTAAAAATTATCAGTCCCGAAAGCTTGCCGAGGGACAGCTTGGTGCAATAAAATTCAATTTGAATCAAAATTGATGTCAATTGATTTCTCTTTACGTTTTGCAATGAAAAAATTTATCATTTCCATTGCCTTTTCAGAAAAAAGAAACAGATTTATAAGTTTTTTGCTTTGGGAACTTATGATCAAAAGAGTCGAGCATTTTGGAAAAATCTAATAAAGTGCAAGCAAAAAACTTATGGCTAATATTTGCTTTTCTGAAAGACTTGTGACATTCGACCAGAATGTACGAAAATGCGGTTTCGCAATCGAATTTTTATCGATCAGAAAAAGAACATTTAACCAGGAAGATCGCTGGTTTTAATGGATAAGCAGCGTTATTTGACCGCTTAGACAAATCGGGAAGGATTAGTTTTAACTGAAATTCTAACCTTTTTATATTTCACACACACTGAAACGGCAAAACAACAATAATAGTGGCATTGAAAACAACTACGAGAAAACGACAACAAACAGAAATTGTAATTGGAGATTGTCAAGAACCACTCCGAGTTGTAACGATTGTGCCGCTACAATCGTTACAACGTAGAACCCGAGAGAAGGGAAGGGTGTTCTGACGGCGTGTCCAGCCTTCCGGAAAGAAATAGGAGTGCAATTTCCGCGGATTCCAGAATCCGGAGGGTTCTCGGGCCCAGAACTCATATTGTTATATATAAACTTTTAGCTTCCTGGTCATGTCCTGAGTTGAATTTAATTAACATCCCGATTCATTTTCAGAGAATGAGAAGCTAGGAGTGAGGGAAAGGGTTGATCCATCTTCGATGAAGATGATGATTTTTATCTACTGAACAGAAACAATCGTAATATAATAAATAGTAGTAGCCCTGTTTTTAGGAGTGACCTCATGGTCTGGGGATAGTGAGACCCAGGCATGAGCTCACTATTTTTGCATATAATTTAGTTAATTTGAGCCTTCTGGTCGAAGCCGGAGAGCAGTAACGTTTTGTCGACCCGATGTTAGGAAAACCACCACAAGAACTGGCTTGGCAGAGACGGTGAAAAGCATGTAGAGCTGTGTTTAGACGCTAGCCAGTCGTTTTAGAACCTAGTTTTATTTTCCGTCGATATGTACTTCCGGGCGAATGTTACAATTCAATGCAACTTGAAAGTGCATCAATTATTGAATTAATGGTTGCGAAGTAAAGTGAGTGTTGCAAAAAAATGTTCATTTGAATAATTCTACAAACGTTTATCGAAAACTTACGTTGATGCCCCCATTAAAGAGCTTCGCCTGTAGTTTTTTGATAAATCTAGATCATCTTTTCTGTATAATAGTGTGACAATGGTTTTTAAAGCTTATAGTGAAAGATATTGATTTTTCAGATGTTCATTCAAAAAGAAGTTGAAATAAGCGTATATTTTTGCAACCGTTTTTCAAAACTCGTGCCGGATTGTCAAAGGGCGCCAACATTCTTTGGAATTGAGTTCTGAAAACTCTATTTTTATGAGCAGTTTTTAAATTTATTAACAATAGAGTTTGTAATTATGAAGATTTGTATCTAATTTTACGAAGAAGTTTTTCAGAAGAGAAATATGGTTCGCTATTTTTTGTGAGGTTTTTAATATAATTGATCATAATCCGCTCTCAGTTTTTTTGAGCTAAAAACTTGTGATTTGAATTGTTCATCCTGAAAACAAGATTGGTGATATCGAAATTCTTAAGTTTTTTTTAGTGTTAATTTGTAATCAATTCTTATGCAAACATTTTGATCAGTTTTTGCAATAATTTTCTCGTTAACTTGTCGCTATCTCAGCGTTTTGGTTTAGCGTTTTAGCAAAGGAGTAGAGTGTCATCTGCATACTGCACTACTTTGCATTTATTTGCTAATTTTTTGTTTAAGTCGTTTATAAACAGATTAAGACTCAGTGGTCTCAAAAGATGCCCCGGGAAACATCTTGGCGAAATGAAATCCAGCCTGAATCAAAGATAATGACAATTGTTTTCCTCTTTCTATTGCACTTTCACAAAAGTTAGGATTTCAAATTTTTGTTGTAGAAAACTTTGAATAAAACCAATAAATAGAGTCAAACAACTGCTTTGAAAAGATCTAAAAAGGAGCAAGCTGCACACTTATTGCTTTTAATTAATTTTCTGAAACATTCATTGCAGAATAATTTTCTTCTAATAGAAGGATTTGAACCAAATTGCGTGTTATTTAACGGGTCATGCTTCAGATCAGCAAATGAAGCTTTCGAATGTTTTTGATCATGCACCCCTTATTGAGACTAGCTTGTAAGTTTCTATAGATCCTGATCAATTTTTTTGTATACTTTTAGGACAGTGGCGTTTTTGATCTTGTGGGAAAAGATGTTGATTTTCAGACATTCCCTGAAAAGGAAAATAGGATGCGCGTTAAATTTGTTTCAACCGTCTTTGATGCCAATGCCGGAATGGAAAGGGCCCCGATGGATTCTTAAGATTGATTTTTAAAAAGTAACTTTTGCACTCAGCACCGGTAAAAATTTGAATGAAAATTGATTTTTGTTATTTAAGTTCAAATAATCTTTGAATAAAGAGGGCTGAGTTGTCATAACTTTATCATAAAAACAACATAACGTTGAAACTTTGTGGTTATGCGGATTTGCCATTATGAATATGTTTGTAAAATTTATACGAAAGATCTCTTCAGAGGAGATACCTATCTTGCTGATACATTTGAGTTTCTGCTATAAATGATAAAAATCCTTTTTCACGCTCAAGTTTTTTATAACACAATTTATAATATTTAGTACAATGTTGTTACGGAAAATGTTGTACACAGATTCAGAATCATTATTGTATTCAGAATCATCCCAGTTTAACCGAGAAAAAATTTATTTAATTTCTTTTTCTGAGTAAAAAATTTTTATCGAAGTCTTGGCGTTGGATTGTTATATTTTGTGCAGGAAAATTGAGTTCAATTCAAAACGGTCAATCATATTTGAATGCTTCTACAAATTTTTTTTAGTCTAAGTTCTTTGAAGATTTGAAAAAAATGACAACAAAACGTCACATCTCGGAAACTAAAAGTATTAGAACAGTCGCTTTAGGACGCAAAACTTTCAACATGGAGCTCCTGTGAGTACCCTTCACAGTACTTGACTACAAGGTCAAGAAATTCAAATCTTTTTGAATTTTTTTAAATCCAAGTTTTCTGAAAAATTTTAATAAAAATCAGAAAACATCATATCTCGGAAACTACTAGAATTTGAGCAGGCATATTTGGAGGCAAGACTCGCAACTCCTGAGATCTTGAGAGCACACTGAAGGCCCCTACTACAAAAATCGGAATTTCAAATTTTGAAGAAAAAAGTTGAATTTAAATTATCATAAATTTTTTTTGAGAAAATCACAAAAAACCCATATCTCGAAAAGTACAACAATTTGAGCAATCATATTTGGAGGCAAAAAACGCAACTCTTGGGAGTACCTTGGCAGAGCTTTACCATAGAGATGGGAACTTCAAATTTTGTGAATTTCAAAATTTAAGTTCTTTAAAAAATCCTAGAAAAACGTCATATCTAGAAAACTAAAGATTTGGGCAGTCATACTCAGCGGAAACATTCACAGCCAGTGAGAGTACCTTGACAGCACCCAACTACAAGGTTGATAATTTCAAATTTTTAAAAATTTTTCAAATTTAAGTGTTCTAGAAATTTTTGAAAAATATCGAAAATTGCCGTATCTCTTAAACTAAAAGGATTTGGTTATTCATATACGGAGGCCAAAATCCCAAAACATGGGGAAGTCCTGTCAGCATCCCATTATTGGGTTGCTAATTTCAAACTTGGTAAAAAAACACAGAATTCAAACAGGAAAATCGGAAAAAATCTTAACCATTGCAATATACGATATAGTTTACACATGGGTAGATAGCTGTCACTTGCATTTAAATTAAGTATAGATAGAAAGACAGATAGATAGATAGATAGATAGATAGATAGATAGATATAGATTTATTTTTATGAAAAAAAAAGATTTGAATACATTTTTCACAGTCTTGACCACAGGTTACAGTAATATCAGGGTATCAATAGTTCATCTATAGTTTATCTATCACAATAGGTCAATTAAAAAGCCAGACATTTTCGAAAACAACTTCCAGCAGAAACTTTGGACCGTCAAAACACAAAACTCGCTGCAGATACGCGAGCATATCTATAAGATAGGAAGAGAGGGAGCAGTTCGTGTTATATCAAGATTGGTGATATTGAAATTTTTAAATTTTTTTAAAGTTAACTTGTAATCAATTCTTATGCAAACATTTTGATCAGTTTTTGCAATAATCTTCTCGTTAATTTGTCGCTATCTTAGCGTTTTGGTTTAGCGTTTTAGCAAAGGAGTAGAGTGTCATCTGCATACTGTACTACTTTGCATTTATTTGCTAATTGTTTGTTTAAGTCGTTTATAAACAGATTAAGACTCAGTGGTCTCAAAAGATGCCCCGGGAAACATCTTGGCGAAATGAAATCCAGCCTGAATCAAAGATATTGACAATTGTTTTCCTATTTCTATTGCACTTTCACAAAATTTAGGATTTCAAATTTTTGTTGTAGAAAACTTTGAATAAAACCAATAAATAGAGTCAAACAACTGCTTTGAAAAGATCTAAAAAGGAGCAAGCTGCACACTTATTGCCTTTAATTAATTTTCTGAAACATTCATTGCAGAATAATTTACTTCTAAGAGAAGGATTTGAACCAAATTGCGTGTTAATTAATGGGTCATGCTTCAGGTCATCAAACGAAGTTTTCGAATGTTTTTGATCATGCACCCCTTATTGAGACTAGCTTGTATGTTTCTATAGATCCTGATCAATTTTTTTGTATATTTTTAGGACAGTGGCGTTTTTGATCTTATGGGAAAAGATGTTGATTTTCAGACATTCCTTGAAAAGGAAAATAGGATGCGCGTTTAATTTGTTTCAACTGTCTTTGATGCCAATGCCAGAATGGAAAGGGCCACGATGGATTCTTAAGATTGATTTTTAAAAAAAACTTTTTTGCACTCAGCGCCGGTAAAAATTTGAATGAAAATTGATTTTTGTCATTTAAGTTCAAATAATCTTTGAATAAAGAGGATTGAGTTGTCATAACTTTATCATAAAAACAACATAACGTTGAAACTTTGTGGTTATGCGGATTTGCCATTATGAAAATGTTTGTAAAATTTATACAAAAGATCTCTTCAGAGGAGATACCTATCTTGCTGATACATTTGAGTTTCTGCTATAAATGATAATAATCTTTTTTCACGCTCAAGTTTTTTGAGCTGAAAAAATATGTTTCGAAATGTTCATCCGGGGAGATTAAGTTTGCTTTACCGTAAAGGAAAAAAATTTAATTTTCGTAGCGGAACACAATTTATAATATTTAGTACAATGTTGTTACAGAAAATGTTGTACACAGATTCAGAATCATTATTGTATTCAGAATCATCCCAGTTTAACCGAGAAAAAATTTATTTATTTTCTTTTTCTGAGTAAAAAATTTTATCGAATCCTAGGCGTTGGATTGTTATATTTTGTGCAGGAAAATTGAGTTCAATTCAAAACGGTCAATCATATTTGAATGCTTCTACAAATTTTTTTTAGTCTAAGTTCTTTGAAGATTTGAAAAAAATGACAACAAAACGTCACATCTCGGAAACTAAAAGTATTAGAACAGTCGCTTTAGGACGCAAGACTTTCAACATGGAGCTCCTGTGAGTACCCTTCACAGTACTTGACTACAAGGTCAAGAAATTCAAATCTTTTTGAATTTTTTAAAATCCAAGTTTTCTGAAAAACTTAAAAAAAAATCAGAAAACATCATATCTCGGAAACTACAAGAAGTTGAGCATTCATATTTGGAGGCAAGACTCGCAACTCCTGAGATCTTGAGAGTACACTGAAGGCCCCTACTACAAAAATCGGAATTTCAAATTTTGAAGAAAAAAGTTGAATTTAAATTATCATAAATTTTTTTTGAGAAAATCACAAAAAACCCATATCTCGAAAAGTACAACAATTTGAGCAATCATATTTGGAGGCAAAAAACGCAACTCTTGGGAGTACCTTGACAGAGCTTCACCATAGAGATGGGAACTTCAAATTTTGTGAATTTTCAAATCTAATTTCTTTAAAAAATCCTAGAAAAATGTCATATCTCGAAAACTAAAGATTTGAGCAGTCATACTCAGCGGAAACATTCACAGCCAGTGAGAGTACCTTGACAGCACCCAACTACAAGGTTGATATTTTCAAATTTTTAAAAATTTTTCAAATTTAAGTGTTCTAGAAATTTTTGAAAAATATCGAAAATTGCCGTATCTTTTAAACTAAAAGGATTTGGTTATTCATATACGGAGGCCAAAAGCCCAAAACATGGGGAAGTCCTGTCAGCATCCCAATATTGGGTTGCTAATTTCAAACTTGGTAAAAAAACACAGAATTCAAACAGGAAAATCGAAAACAATCTTAACCATTGAAATATACGATATAGTTTACACATGGGTAGATAGCTGTCACTTGCATTTATATTTAGTATAGATAGATAGATAGATAGATAGATATAGATTTAGTTTTTAGAAAAAAAAACATTTGAATACATTTTTCACAGTCCTGACCACAGGTTACATTAATATCAGGGTATCAATAGTTCATCTATAGTTTATCTATCACAATAGGTCAATTAAAAAGCCAGACATTTTCGAAAACAACCTCCAGCAGAAACTTTGGACCATCAAAACACAAAACTCGCTGCAGATGCGCGAGCATATCTATAAGATAGGAAGAGTGGGAGCAGTTCGTGTTATATCAAGATTGGTGATATCGAAATTTTTAAGTTTTTTTAGTGTTAACTTCTAATCAATTCTTATGCAAACATTTTGATCCGTTTTTGCAATAATTTTCTCGTTAATTTGTCGCTATCTCAGCGTTTTGGTTTAGCGTTTTAGCAAAGGAATAGAGTGTCATCTGCATACTGTACTACTTTGCGTTTATTTGCTAATTGTTTGTTTAAGTCGTTTATAAACAGATTAAGACTCAGTGGTCTCAAAAGATGCCCCGGGAAACATCTTGGCGAAATGAAATCCAGCCTGAATCAAAGATATAGACAATTGTTTTCCTATTTCTATTGCACTTTCACAAAAATTAGGATTTCAATTTTTGTTGTTGAAAATTTTGATTAAAACCAATAAATAGAGTCAAACAACTGCTTTGAAAAGATCTGAAAAGGAGCAAGCTGCACACTTATTGCTTTCAATTAATTTTCTGAAACATTCATTGCAGAATAATTTTCTTCTAATAGAAGGATTTGAACCAAATTGCGTGTTATTTAGCAGGTCATGCTTCAGATCATCAAACGAAGTTTTCGAATGTTTTTGATCATGCACCCCTTATTGAGACTAGCTTGTAAGTTTCTGTAGATCCTGATTATTTTTTTTGTCCGCTGGTAAGACAATGGCGTTTTTGATCTTATCGGAAAAGATGCTGATTTTCAGACATTCCTTGAAAAGGAAAATAGGATGCGCGTTTAATTTGTTTCAACCGTCTTTGATGCCAATGCCGGAATGGAAAGGGCCCCGTTGGATTCTTAAGATTTGTTTTAAAAAAATTTTTTTTTTGCACTCAGCGCCGGTAAAATTTTAAATGAATATTAATTTTTGTTAATTAAGTTCAAATAATCTTTGAATAAAGAGGGCTGAGTTGTCGTAACGTTATCATAAAAACAACATAACTTTTAAACTTTGTGATTATGCGGATTTGCCATTATAAAAATGTTTGTAAAATTTATACGAAAGATCTCTTCAGAGGAGATACATATCTTGCTGATACATTTGAGAGTTTCTGCTATAAATGATAATAATCCTTTTTTCACGCTCAAGTTTTTTGAGCTGAAAAATTATGATATGAAATGTTCATCCGGGGAGATCAAGCTTGCTTTACCGTAAAGAAAAAAATTTAATTACCGTAGCGGAACACAATTTATAAAATTTAGTACAATGTTGTTACGGAAAATGTTGTACACAGATTCAGAATCATTGTTGTATTCAGAATCATCCCAGTTTAACCAAGAAAGAGTTTATTTAATTTCTTTTTCTGAGTAAAAAATTTTATCGAAGTCTTGGCGTTGGATTGTTATATTTTGTGCAGGAAGTTTAAGTTCAGTTCAAAACGATGTTCAGTGGTCTCTTTTGATGGATGGCCTCAATACCATTGATTTGCTTGATTGACATTTTATAGATAGATTAGTTAGAAAATAAGTTCATCCGGAAGTACAACTTTTATTAATTCGCGCGGATTATATATTATAATCAAAAGCGTTTTTCTATTGTTTTTAAAAAAGCAGTTTCGATTTCAATTCAGATGCAATTGTATTTTTTGAAGAGTATATAGATCTTGCCGTGTTTTTTGGTTGAGTAATTGGGTTTTTAGTAGCACAAACCGACCAATTTTTGACTTTTTGCTGCCTTCCATAGAATTATCGATTCAAAAATCAATCTTTTTTTACTGTCTAGGGTCCACAAAAGCTGGTCATTGACTCATTGATAGTTCATATTTTTTCGGCGATGCTTTCATAGTTTATTGATGGACCTGATTGAGCAAATAAGTTTTTCTTTGACTGAGAAAAGGCTTTGTAAAAATCAGTTGATGTTGGATTTGAAGTACTATAGAAATATCTAAAATATATAAATAACTATAGCAAGTGATATTGCAATTATTTTCTTTTACTTTTGTATTTTTTATGATTGTCCCGTAGTGTGTCATCTGCGTGCTGTACTAGTTTCATATATTTGGTAATTGTCTCTTTAAGTCTTTTAAAAGCTTTGGAAAGAACTAATAATGAGCAAGCTGCAAAATATTGCTTCCAATTGATAAAACTGCATCACAAGGATATTTTGAACCGAATTGTGCGTTGCTCAACAAGTTTTGTTTTTTTTTCCTATAGAACTTTCCGTAAATATTTTGATAATCCAAATTTTTGAGATTGGCCTGTGATTTTTTGGTTATTTCATATCATCTTTTTTGCATGTGATGTGACAACGGTTTTTTTTTATTATTATGAGAAAAGATGTTGTTGTTCAGATTTTCCTGGAAATAAGTAGGATGCGCGTTTAATTTGTTTCAACTGTCTTTGATGCCAATGCCGGAATGACAAAGGGCACCGGTGTTTATTTTTAAGATTGATTTTGCAAAGTTCTTCTTTGCACTCTGCGCTGGTAACGGAAAAAAATGATTTTTGCGGAGCATGATTCACAAAGTTTAGTACGCTATTTTGTAACATAATGTGCAAAAATTCAGGATAAGTTTGCCTGTATTAGCTTTTCCAGTTGTTGGTAGAAAGAGTTGATTGAATATCTTTTTCCAATTTGAAAATTTCATCAAAGAGTTGGCATTGGATTTGGTATAATTTCAGCAGGAAGCTTCAGTTCAGTTATAGAAATTGTGGCTCAGTGGTCTGTTGCGATGGATTACCTGAAAACTACTGATTACTTTGAATGCTATTCCAAAAACAGATAGATTATAATTAGGGTTGTGGAATGGGTGGGTACTGTTTTGTTAGTTTCGTCCAAATTGCGCGGAACAAGGATTGCATCGAGAGATTCTTTTTCCAGCATTAAAGTATTATATGTTGCAACTCCCCATTAAAATTGTTTTGCAGTTGTAGGATTGCGCATAATCAAATAATTTGGCGATTTCAGAAAAAAAAATTTTTCTTTTGCTCAAATTAGACAAAACTTTCCGAAGCAATTTTCTGTCGTTGTTTAAAGAAGAAAACTTGATTTCAATCCACATGATATCATATATTTTTTTGAGGAGTATTTTGATATTGCCGTGGTTTTGAAGTGAGTTTTTGGGTATTAGTAGCAAAAACCCACCACATGTTGTCTTTTCTCTGGCTTACATAGATCTATCGCAAGGAGAATCTATTTGTTTTGTACTATGTAGAGTCCTCAGATTTTGGTCCTTTGGCTCATCGATAGTTAACCAGTTTGTTTTTGTGATGTTTATATAGTAATTATTGTCACTGATTGAACAATTAAATTTTCCTTTCACCGAGAAGAGTCGCTGAGAAAATCAGTTGAAGTTGGAAATGAAATACTAAAAGAAAACCTATAAATAAAGGTTAAAAAACCTCAGTTTCAAATAGCGCGCTTGAGAGGAACTATTTTCTAAGTTTAAGTGCGTTGAACGGCACAAAAATAAATTTATCATCAAAAAATGTGGCAACCCATGGAAAAAATTTTTAGTTTAGACTTTTATGATAAAATATGATAAGCTACAGGTTGTTCAAATTCATTTGAAAAGGTAACAAAAAGGCTAGATAAGACTAAGAGCAGATTTATTCTAATTAGTTCTAAATACCAGTGTTATTTAAGGAAATCATCGTAAATAATATCGCCAACGGCCCTTCACATAACTATCTGGGGTTTTGTTTTGCCCGCTCAAGTCTGGATGATAAACTCAGGGCCCAGAGTAGGGTTGGTTTTGGTAATTGGTGCTATTTTGATTGCAATTCTTACACTTACCTACAATTTTTGATCGTAGCAGCATGTTCGAGTGATGACGTAAAATTGCACGAAAGCAATTGCGCAAAAAGGGATAACCATGATCATCATTTATATGAAGCTTATATAATTTTAGAAAGCTCCGACAAGTGATATTTCTAATCAGTGCTTTGACTCTAAGCAATGGAAAACCTGGTTTACCGCTGTAAGTTTTGTTAAAAAAACTCATTATTTGTTTCAACCTTAGATTTTGCTTCCTCTTTGTTTAAGATTGGAGGCATTTTGCTATACATTTCTTTTAGACGTAAGCTTATCAGTGAAATACTCAATCAGTTTGTGGTGTTTGTCAGCAATCTCATTCACGTTATCATTCTTTGACTTCATGATGGAATTATCGCCATCTAGGACCACGAAATTTTAAGATCAGCTGATGGGTATTGACATAACTTTTTGATTTTACCTTCAGTGCTACTGAATCTAAATGGTTGAATCTTGGTGTCATTTGACATAATTCCCTTCTTATTTGAGCCGTAAAATAGGATCCCAAAATCATATTTTTTGGTTTTGAGAAGTCATTGGGTGTTTTGGAAGGTTCAAACTCACATAACTTGGAGTTGGCAGTCTAAATTGTTATAGATCTCCACACACACACACACACACACACTTGAAAGACATCCCGTTTTTGTGATTACTTCAACGAATTTCCTGTAACATTTTTTTGGCCATGAAGATCATAATAAATTTTGTACAAAGCTTGTTCGCTTACTTTATGGAACCCATCAGAAAATATTTCCATGCTGGACATTATCATGAGTTATTACTAGATTAATACTGTAATTAAATTTAATTGAAGGAAAAGTGAAAGTGATGAATTTTGTATTCGAAGGTGAGGTTGTTTTGTAGGCAGTTTTGATTTGTACTGAGAAAAGCGAATTGTTTTTCACTTTTTCAACGGGCTCATATTCTATATACAATTAAAATAATCTTTCTTTTTAACTGCGAAGCGGGAAACTTCAATTGGAGAGTTTTTCATGGCGAGTTTGTATTGAGTAAGGCGATATTGTTTTAGTGAGGTCCATCCAGGACTCCCAGAGTTAGATATTCTTTGAACTCTAAAAAATATAAGTTCGTAGAAACGTCTTTCGCTTTTCTTTAATAAATCTTTTTTTTTAAAATCAATTTTGTCATCATGCACAGTATTCAAAAATGATGTCTTTTAAGTTTTTGACTACTAAACATTTCGACAAAAATAAAACTATGTATTGCTTGTGCATATTTGTTTTGTCTCATTTTTTAATGAAGTTTTTCAAATACTTCTTAAGTCAAAAAAAGTGTTTAACTTGAATGCTGACAAAAAAAATCTCCTGATACAATTCTTCTTCCTAGACGCTACTAACAAAACAGGAACCACCCATTCGAAAACACGAATTGACTATATGATAATTGATCTATCATTGGAATATCAATCAACTAAACCAATGGTCAACCAACAGTCAACTAAACCAATGGCCGTCCAACAAACCAAACCATTGACGCCATCCAACAAAAACAAATCATTGAGCCACAATTCTTATAACAGAAATAAGACTTCCGGCTAAAACTTAATAAAATCCAACGCCAAATCCACCATGATCAAATCCCTTTTTCAAATTACATGCCTTGAACTAGAAACTCTCAGTTTAATCGATTGTTAGCTTTCTGCTGGCATAGATCGAGTGCACCTACAAATACTAGTAGATCCCCAAAGTTTCAAGAAGAAAAGACAAAACGGATATATTCTTTAATTCTTTGATATACATACTCTCACTGTTATTTTAGAAAACAGCAGCAACTTGAGTGACCTACCAAAAAAAGAAGACATCTCAAAAACTAAGCGCGAAAAAATTTATATAAAATTCACAAAGAGCTTATAAAGGCCCTTCAAAGTAAGTCAAGACTCGATGAAAGAAAAAAAATTCCTAAAAAAGACTTTTGAATAAGAAAATTCCAGAATGGTACTTATTTCCCATACGCAAACAGGCAAAATGATTGCAGCACAAACAATTGTGAAAACCAAATCATTGAAATGTTTAAAGAGCATCAACTTAAATAAAGTGCAGAAATAGCATCCTGGATCTCAGTTTCTCAAGCTAGAATAGTGATTTTGATTGTTAAAAATTTTTTGGTGGTAATTACTACCACGAAATCAACAAATAACAACTAGGGAATCTCTCGATCCAGAAGGTTACACAAAATTTTTTCAAACGGAAAAAATTTTGCGAAGATGTAACCAGAGTGATAAATAATCGTCAACTTCTTCTACTGTTGAAAACTCCCAGTAACTCCAAATTTGATGAACAAATAAACATGCAAACTTGAATCTACTGATTGAAACCAACAACTTAACGTAAAAACTTCCTACAGAAGATGGCAAAATTTATAAAATAAGATAAAGAGGAAGACCAACTTATCCATCAAGAAACAGTGATGAGTACTTGAAATAATCAACTCAGATTTAAACATCTAGAAAGTTTGAAGAAGCTGGTAAACTTTCAAAATCAATGATCAAAGACGGTAAAAGCACTTCGGTAAATGGAGAAAAAGTTCCAATGCTCACGTAAAACCTTCAATTTGTTTTCTCTCCAAAAAGTGAGTTAATTCTGAATGACCTTGAGCATGAGAATTGGACCTTGAAAAACTTCACTATCTTAAAAACTATTTGAAGATATTTTCAGTGTTTCCAAATACAACAAAACTGTGGGCCGTTTTGGTCACCCGCTCATTTTATTCTACCTAGCAGCTCGTGAGCTGATGTCGAATCTACTTTGCTTATTCGAAAACACTATTAGAGTGAGATAAAACCGAGATGATTGGGAGCTAGCAGCGTTGTCGCCTATCTACGAGAAGGATGGCGCACGATAAGTAGATAACCTCAGAACCTCGGTGTTGTCTCACTTTCTCAAAACTCTAGAACAATGTAAGTACCCAGAACTCTACAACCACATCACAAACCACGTCAACTCGGTCTTAAAAAAGTTTGAGGGATCCCCAATTTGTTGATATTTCTGAAGGACATCTATGAAACACTTGATAATCAATCTGAAAACCTAGTTATCGTTTTTTATACAGATTTTTCCAAAAATTTATCCGAAAATGTTCACAGATTTTTCCAAATTCCAGCAGGGATTGCTGTTTTGCTTCATATTTTTTCGAATTTTTCTTAATGATATATCTTAAGTATCTTCAATATTGATGTATTGAAATTCGGCGATCCATATATGTTTGGGCGACTTGAAGCTGTTGGTATATAACAAAAGACGAGAAGATAAACAAAAGAGCCTCAAAGCTGTGGAGCTGTGGGTTAGGAATACTGGATTAAAGTCAGCTCTAATACGCAAGACAAATGCGCAAAAATTTACTTTGGGGAACCAGCTTGGTTACATGCTATGTGGATAGACCTTAGAAAACTCAAACCTGATAAAATATAAATGAAACTATAAACCGAAGGATCTTTCATGGCAGGAACATATTCAGTCAAGATTAGAAAGAGTCGACAACACTTTTTCTGGCATCAGAAGAAACGTTGAATACAGAGTGAAAAAGGCGGATAAAAAAATGTGCTATACAAATCAAAAACGTAACCTATGCTAATCTATGGTTTAATAATCTCAAATAATTCTCGAACAGATCTGACAAATTTAAAAAGATTTCAAAAAAACTTCTGACGTGGGTAACTGAAAATGTTTCTGAACATCCTGAGTAACTAAGTTTTTTCAATTGCAAATAATAATTCTAGTGTCATTAATTTTAATTCTGTATGGAAAGAACGACTAGAAGATTGACAAGATTTATCTTGAGAGAAAGACGAAAATAAGCGATCTTCAATCTCAAGAAAACTCTAACAGATAAAGTGAGATAAAAATTTTTCAGACTTGTCAACTAATTAATTAGTTTCATAAATTACAAAATCGATGTTTTGAATAGACAAGGACTACAAAGACGAATCGTGCAGTTAAGACGGGAGCTTTTAGAGGAACTATTTGGGAACAAAATGAATGCACATGGATCCTGTTTTGCAACTGCAACGTAAAAAAAACAAGACTGCTCGTATCAGGGCGAAGCACTGAATGTTCCGACTGCCTTTTAAGCTTTATGGAATAGTATTAACCTAAAAAAAAATAAATGTAATCAAATAAAATTATTTTTTTTCCAAAATTTGAAATTGTTTTTGAAAATCATCCCCCCACACGCCATATAAAGTACAAAAAGATAGATTTCTCTCCTTGTAACAAATCAATTATGGCGAAAAATCTTCTTTCAACCGATTTGGAACGATTTCTAAGATGGATTAAATCTCCGCTCACGCGTTAATAGCGCGAAATATATCGCGCGTTAATTGTCACAAATTGGTCAAAAAAGCAATTTTCAAACTCCCGTAACTCTACGAAAAAATGATCACAAGTAAAATATCTTTTCAAATTTGAGCTCAAGACAACAATACCTTGCGAATGATATAAAAAATTCCGCCAAAAATGGCTAGTTAAAAAGTCGAAATTTGTCTGAAGAATAAAAAACCCGCCCCGTGCACAAATATTTCATTACTTTCGTATCAAAAATCGGAACAATAATAATAATAAATTTTTTTGCAAATTAGATTCCATTCATTTTAAAAGTTACTACAAGATTTTCGTTGTTCAGATGGGACGAAAACTCAATCAGTTATACTGTAAATTTCCATCAACAACAACAATAACTACAAAATGAGTGCTGCTGAGATATTTTGAGTGAAAATATATGATCAATTATTTGGTTATTTAGTAGTTTTTCAAACTAAATTGACAGTGATCCAGTGATTGATTTAGGTTCCTAACTTTCTCATCTTTTTTGTATACTGGCGTGAAACTTGTTGTTTTTTGCTCATCGATTTTTTCGATTACTTGTCAAAAAAGTAAAGTTGAGTTTAAATGAATTTCATTTTAAGGAAGGTTTAGTAGCCAAATCTGGAACCAGTTTTTAAAAAAAATGATAATTTCTCGTTTAACTTAACTGTAGCAAAAAATCTGAACCAAAAAAGGACTTTCGTTTGAAATTGTGTAGAAACCGGTCTACAAGAAAAAAAATTTCATACCTTTTACCATAGTAAAAGCTAGTGTTTGTCTTTGTAGTTTCAGATATTTTCATTTTTTTTCCTATGTGCCCGAACAAACATTAAAAGTAAAAATTGCTGATAGATAATTCCATAGAGCTTCATGTATCATTGATTCTATTCACAAAAAAAAATCTGAGCATTTTTTCGTGTTTTCAGCAATGTTTCAAATAAGGATGTTCAACACTGCTTCTGGGTTATTTTTGGGGTTTTAGGTCCCTGAAACAAAATGCCACCTCCTTCGTCTTCTTGTTGGCTAAAATTGGTTTCTCGTTTTTTAATAAAAAACAATATTTTCGATATCAATTGCCCTTAGTTTACTGTTATTGGAGTAACTCGACCATGAAACCGAGAAACCAAAAAAAATTGATTTCTTTTACCAATTGATTTCACAAAAGATTTCACAAAAGTTTTCACAAAAGTTTTTTTTACCAATTGATTTCACAAAAGATTACGAGGATGAACGTTTCCTGGGCATGCTCCTGCCTTTTAAATGTAAAATTGAAATTGTTTTGGTTAAAATTCGATAAATTTTTGAGAAGGGTTTGTTCATCAAAAACGGACACGGAATTGATGATTGCAACTTGACAGGAGAATTTTCAGCTTACAAGAGTATGTATAATTGCTTCAGAAATAAGTAATGAGATCCTTATTTTTTTTAAGTAAAAAAAAGGTAAGTGAAAAACTTTTAAATGTAGTGCGCTGCTCGGTCTTAATTTAAACGAGAGAGTAACCTGGGTTGACACTGAAACAACTATATATCGGAAAATGTATTGACATCCTATGGAGATTAAAGTATTTATTGTTCCTACTTTTGATACGAAAGTAACGGAATATTTGTGCTCGGTTGGGTTTTTTTTTCTTTAGACAAATTTCGACTTTTTAACCAGCCATTTTTGGCGGAATTTTTTATATCATTCGAAAGGTATTGTCTTGAGCTCACATTTGAAAAGATATTTTACTTGTGATCATTTTTTTCGGAGAATTACGGGAGTTTAAAGATTGCCTTTTTGGCCAATTTGGGACAATTAACGCGCGATATATTTCTTGCTATCAACGCGTAAGCGGAGATTTATTACGTCTTAGAAATTGTTCCAAATTGGTTGAAAGAAGCTTATTTGCCATAATTAATTTGTTACAAGGAGCGAAAGTTATCCTTTTGTACTTTATATTGCGTGTGGGGGGCTGATTTTCATAAACAATTTCAAATTTTAGAATTTTTTTTTGTTTTGTTTTATTACGTTTAATTTTCTAATGTTATTACTGCTCCATAAACCTTAAAAGGCAGTCGGAACCTTCAGGACTTCGCCTTGATATGAGCAGTCTTGTTTGATTTGTGCAAGACATCGATAGTACTAGCTGATGAAAATGTTTGCATTTTAAGAGAGACAACGAAAATCAAACATTTCAGTCTGCCATGGGCTTTTCGAAGTGGGAAGCATAAAATAAATTCCAGTCAAAAATACATAAGAAACTTCAAAAAACTGCTTCTTCTGAGAATTCTCAAATCGGGCTCTGAGTGTTTCTCAAATCGGGTTCTGAACTATCCTTAAACCTGGTTCTGAGCGGTTCTTAAATCAAGTTCTGAGCGGTTCTTAATCAAGTTCTGAGCGGTTCTCGAATCGGGTTCTGAGCTGTTCTCAAATTGGCTTCTGAGCGGTTCTAAAATTGGGTTCTGAGCGGTTTTTAAATCAGTTTTCTAGCTATTTTCAAATCAGCTATTGAGCGGTACTCAAACCGGGTTCTGAACGATTCTCAAATCGGGTTCTGAGTGGTTATTAAGTCGGGTTCTGAGCGGTTCTCTAAATAAGTTCTGAGCGGTTCTCGAATTGGGTTCTAAGGGGTTCTCAGATCGAGTTTTGAGCGGTTCTCAACTCGCGTTTTGAGCGGTTCTGAAATTGACTTCTGAGCGGTTCTTAAATTGGGTTTGAGCGGTTCTCAAATCTTGTTCTGATCGGTTCTTAAATAAAAGTCTGAGCGATCCTTGTTTCGGGTTCTGAGTGCTTCTCAAATCGGGCTCTGAGCGGTTCTTAAATCTGGTTCTGAGCGGTTCTCAATTCGGGCTCTGAGTGTTTCTCAAATCGGGTTCTGAGCAGTTCTCGAATCGGGTTCTGAGCGGTTCTTAAATCAAGATCTGAGCGGTTCTGAAATAAAGTTTTGAGCGGTTCTTAAATCAAACTCTGAGCGGTTCTCAAATCGGGCTCTGAGTGTTTCTCAGATGGTGTTCTGAGCGGTTCTCGAATCGGGCTCTGAGCGGTTGTTAAATCAAGTTCTGATCGGTTCTTAAATCAAGTTCTGAGCGGTTCTCAAATCGGGCTCTGAGTGTTACTCAAATTGGGTTCTGAGCGGTTCTCGAATCGGGTTCTGAGCGGTTCTTAAATAAAGTTCTGAGCGGTTCTTAATCAAGTTCTGAGCGGTTCCCGAATCGGGTTCTGAGCTGTTCTCAAATTGGCTTCTGAGCGGTTCTAAAATTGGGTTCTGAGCGGTTTTTAAATCGGTTTTTTAGCTGTTTTCAAATCAACTATTGAGCGGTACTCAAACCGGGTTCTGAACGATTCTCAAATCGGGTTCTGAGTGGTTATTAAGTCGGGTTCTGAGCGGTTCTCTAAATAAGTTCTGAGCGGTTCTCGAATTGGGTTCTAAGGGTTCTCAGATCGAGTTTTGAGCGGTTCTCAACTCGGGTTTTGAGCGGTTCGCAATCTGACTTCTGAGCGGTTCTTAAATCTTGTTCTGATCGGTTCTTAAATAAAAGTCTGAGCGGTCCTTGTTTCGGGTTCTGAGTGCTTCTCAAATCGGGCTCTGAGCGGTTCTTAAATCTGGTTCTGAGCGGTTCTTAAGTCAAGTCCTGAGTGATTCTCAAATAGGGTTGTGAGTGGTTCTGAAATTGGGTTCTGAGTGGTTCTCAGTCGGGTTCTGAGCGGTTCTCAAATCGGGTTCTGAGCGGTTCTTAAATCAAGTTCTGAGCGGTTCTCAATTCGGGCTCTGAGTGTTTCCCAAATCGGGTTCTGAGCAGTTCTCGAATCGGGTTCTGAGCGGTTCTTAAATCAAGATCTGAGCGGTTCTGAAATAAAGTTTTGAGCGGTTCTTAAATCAAACTCTGAGCGGTTCTCAAATCGGGCTCTGAGTGTTTCTCAGATGGTGTTCTGAGCGGTTCTCGAATCGGGCTCTGAGCGGTTGTTAAATCAAGTTCTGAGCGGTTCTTAAATCAAGTTCTGATCGGTTCTTAAATCAAGTTCTGAGCGGTTCTCAAATTGGGCTCTGAGTGTTACTCAAATTGGGTTCTGAGCGGTTCTCGAATCGGGTTCTGAGCGGTTCTTAATCAAGTTCTGAGCTGTTCTCGAATCGGGTTCTGAATGGTTCTCAATTCGGGCTCTGAGTGTTTCTCAAATCGGGTTCTGAGTGTTTCTCAAATCGGGTTGTGAGCGGTTCTTAAATCAAGTTCTGAGCGGTTCTCAAATCGGGCTCTGAGTGTTTCTCAAATCGAGTTCTGAGCCGTTTTCAAATCGGGTTCTGAATGGTTCTCAAACCTGGTTCTGAGCGGTTCTTAAATCAAGTTCTGAGCGGTTCTCAATTCGGGCTCTGAGTGTTTCTCAAGTCGGGTTCCGAGCCGTTCTCAAATCGGGTTCTGAATGGTTCTCAAACCTGGTTCTGAGCGGTTCTCAAATCGGGTTTTGAGCGGTTCTCAAATCGAGTGATGTACCTCTGGCCTTGACATCCAACAGCTATTTTATTCACGTCGTAAAATTAGTCTAGAATGCCTGAGCTGTCGGTTCTCAAATCGGTTTTTATGGTAGTTTAACTTTGTCACTGTTCAATGTTTTTTCATTCATCAGAGTTACTCATATACGAAGTTGGTTTTAAGAATGGGACCTTACTTGTATCCTGGTAATCTCCTCTTGTTAATATTTTCAGAAATCATCAGCCATTGTTATGTCTTAAGTTTTTATTCAAGTCTCACTGGTTTTTCTCTGATTCATAGGTTCTTATAACATTCTCAAAATGATTCAAAAAACTAAATTTGTAAAGACTAATTTAAGTTGAATTTTTGTTTTATCACTATAGTCCATTCTATATGAAATGAAAATTGTTTAAGTTTTGTTTCGAGAAAAGAATATAATAATCCGTATAAAAATAATTTTGTTTTGCAAAAGCGAATGGGAATCAATTATATTGAAAAAACTTGGGACCACAAAATCCAGTCTTATGTTTTTTTTTGTTTCTATGAGCATAGATGCTAGTCGCTTCAACGCGATATGAATTGCGTAAAAATGTACTCCAGTCTGTTTCGTTTCTCTCCTGGCCATAAAAAAGCAAGGAAGCCGCATATAAGAAAAGTGAAAACAAATTGATTATAATGGATTTTCGTGGTCTATAAAGTTGTAAATATAATCGATTCCCATGTTACGTTCAGACAACAAAACTGGACTATTAATCGATTGAAATCCATTTTTCTCGCCAAAACAAAATGCATTATAATTCATTTGGAATCCCTTATAATGGATTTTATAATAAGTAGGAAATCACATTAAAATGGATTTTTTTCCACTTTATTTTTGTTTCGCGCGTCGTGGAAAATGTTGCAAAAATTTCTGCATTTATCAAGTGAGTTATGCTGCAACTTTGCAAAGCGATTGTACGGCCTAACCCATTTCTAAACCTAAAACTCAATGTGGAAAAAGATTCTGTTAAGTTCTCCCCCCTAACGTTTGCCCTTTTGCTCCCCTTCAATCCCCCTAACGTTTGCCCCTTTAATCCCTCCCCCACTCAACACCCCCACCTAAACACCCCCCCCCCCACATGAAACCACCACCCCTCTCCCACCTGAACCCACCCCTTCCTCACCTGAACCCACCCTCCAATGAACCCCTCCCCCACTGAACCCACCCCCTTCCCCACCTGAACCCAATGATCAACCCCCACCTGAACCCAGACCCCACTGAACCCCCGAGGGGGGTTCTTAAAAATGGGCAAACGCTGGGGGGGGGGGGTAATGGAAAGTCACTTTACATAGTAACTTCTAATAAATTAACAGAATTGTTGAAAGGAACAAAATTCAGTTTTAGAGTAACACAAAAAGTAACAAAAAAATCAAAGTTAGGCAGAAAAAAATTAAATTGACCAACAAGTAACCAACGTAATCAACTTTAGTTTAAAACGTGGAAAAGCTTTAATGTGTGTTAAAATACTTTATCTCACTAAAAGGGAAAAAAATTGATTATAATTTAATTTCATTGTCAGTGTCCACAATAGTGAAAAAAAATCGATTATAATGGATGAAAACAATATTTTGTTGCCCCGAAAAAAAATAATATTATAATCCATTTTTAATTGATTATAATCGATTTGTTTTCACTTTTGTGAGCACTGACAATGAAACTCAATTATAATCGATTTTTATTCATGGAACTCCAATGCGGGAATGTTTTTGTTTTGACTTGTCGACCAAACTGATTTTCCGAGGTCTCCCAAAGCACTATAAAGACCCTATTTTGAAAAAAAAATGTTTGCGTAAAAAATAAGAATAAGTTTTATTGGGGACTTTAAGGAACAATTTGACAAAAAAATTGCGTTTTTTGACGCGCGCTTCCCCTCAAGTAAGTTAAGTGTATTGTATATACTGGCGCCCAGGGTGCCTTTAGAAAACAAATGAAGGGTCCGTCTGCCAAAAATGGAGATCTGAAAATAATACAATGGGGGAACTTAAGTGTTGGCAGGGGGTCGAATCCCTGAAGGAAAAAGACGTCCCACATAAAAAACCCGCTGGGTTTTTTACTAACTTAGACTTAACTTAACCCAGACTTAATTGAATGAGTTGCGGAATTTCATAAAATTGCAATGCACGATTGTTTTGCTTATACCCATATTTTTTGACCAATCACCTATAGTTTTATTTAGACAAGGTGGGCCCACTTATAAGGATTGGCAGGACAAAAGTGAAAAAAAAAAGAAGCCAACACTTAATCAATTTTTGTTTCAATTTTCGATTTTTGACAAGTAAGACGATTTGTTGCTAGTGGCTACTTTTTTCAGTTTGTTTTTCAAATGAGATGTGAATAATTCAAAGAAATGGAAGAGTTTTGGCATGGCTCTTACCAGAAAGGAATTACATGATGGAAAATGTGCATGAAGAGAAAAATTTAACCAGCTGGGCTAATTTCAAAAGCAGGTGAACTTGACATTGATTACTTAAATCTCCCTTTTGCGATATATTCAGAACAAAATTTTCCAGTTTCCTCGCCAAATATGAGCTTTGATTTGCTTATCGCAAAGCTTTGTTTTGAAAATTGAAGAAAAAATTGTTGATTAAACCCGATTATATGGAAATGAAGACAGGAACTTTGTTGGTTGTCTCGATTTTGATTTCACAGAATTCGCAGACAGGTTTGTGGTTTCTTGCGTTGAAAAGTGTTGTTGCTATTATTTAATAGTAGAAAAAAACTTTTTCTATTCCAGAAAATTTCTAATGTAAAATTTTTCTGCTCTTATTAATTTCTCAAGACTTTTTCTCAGATTTCTCTTGACAGATTTTTCGACTTTTCATGAGGTTTTATCGCATGATTAATGAATGGTAGGCGCTTAGAGCATAAATTATTTTACGCGCGGCATACCCGATGGCGTGCGCGGGAACTTTTTGACGGGGTGGGGGTTGCGATTATACCAATCATATTATAGAGCCAAATCTATTGAAATTTACCTGTTTTTTTTTGAGAAGCAATTAACGAGAATGAAAATAAGCATCCAGCTCAAAGATCCCCAGCTTAAGTATATATCTGAATGAATGAAGTATATGGCCTAAAAGTGTACCTAATATATAAAGACTGTCTGCCCCCATCAATCAGAATAAGATACGAATGGACTCTACTTGTGGCTTTGAATCAACCGATGAGTTCATACTACCCCCTCGCACTACCCCCGGGTCGAGATGCTCACGTATCGACGGTCTTGTTTCGACATTTTTGACCGAAAAAATACCAATTGCAAAATTTCGGTGTACATTTTCAAGATGTTGTTGGCCAGGCCACCGGGTATTTTGACATTATAGGAGGATCCGGTGTGACCTACAACAAGTGGAGTTTGGACCAGAACTCCTTCGAAGTCCTCTTACCGTTCAATGATGATACCGATCACACTATAACAATAGGCGATAAAATATCCTTCCGATTCACACTAACTGCACATGAGGATGATATCGTAGACGATGTTCTGCTAGTTGAGATGTCGGCTTCCTACAACGGATTCAGCAGTCTCCTTTTCTGCGGAGAACCCACTGTTGATGCAGACATTTCAGCCCTGCCCAGACTATGGGGCACTACTTATGACCCAACATACCAGGACAAAATGGTCGGCTAATTAATAAATTAATTTGTTTCCAACTTAAAAAAAAACACGTTAATATTCGCGGGTTTATCAGAAGTCGCTATCTTAGAACTCTCTTTGAAGATTTTTACATATTACAAACTTAGGCTCTGAGAATGTTACAAGACAAGGATTTTTTCTTCCAAGATAAATATAAGATTGTGACTTTTCAACTGAGCTGACTAATTTGCTATTTATCTTTTAACAAGGAGAACACTTTTTTTCTTCGTTTAAATTTGTGTTTTTTTTTGATAATGCGTAAATGATAAGGTCTTTAAAATGATATAAGAAAAATAAATAGCTGCAACTAACTAAAAAATCTCAGGTTACTGAATTGAGGAGTTCAGACTCTTGTCAAACTTGGTCTGAAAAACAGAAAAGTTGAGACCAGTATTTCTCAAGATTGTGAATCTCGACAGAAGAACTTTAATGTACTGCATTACTTTTGAACCCTACTAGCATTCAGTGCGATGTAGTCAAAAAAGGTTGAAAAAAGAACCCACTGCCCTATAGTTCATTCCTATTATTTTAGGGGGTGGTCCTCGATACGCTAAGCTATAAAGCTGATTTCTTTTGTTTTCTAAAGTTGAAACCACGATCCTATGCCAAAAAATTTGCAAAAAAAATTAACTGAAAGAAAATCTTATTGACAAGATCTTCTCCTGTCCTGAGGTCTGAGAAGCTATGAGCCTCACGACAAATTTGTTTTTGACAATAAATAATAGTTAAAATGCTTGATTGTCTCTTGAAAAAACGTTTTCGGATCTTTTTTAGTTTGACTCATACGTATTTGACTTTGGAAGTTCTGTGAGCGCAACGCAAGGTCAGAAGATTGTTTTCAACTTTGAGATGATCGTTGCTGACAACTCCCAATACGTGGAAAACGAAGCCTATTGGATGGGAGTCGGCGTGGAATTCAACCAATCACAGAACATCTGGGTCAGCGACATTCGATTCGTACTGGGACCCAAGCCGGTTTGTTCAATCAGATGATTCATAGATCGCCTTTTGGAATTCGAACTGTTTTTGCTGCGCTACTTTTCCGCAGCTGTACATCTCACAATATAAAAATCTGAATTTGATCACATTTAGATATTGGTCAAAAATTGAGCTTAAAGTTAATTTTTTTAAGATTTTTTTAAGCATTGCTACCAGCGCAATAAATTTTTGAAAATTTTGAGTTCTTCTGGCTTAATTTAAAAAATAATTTTGTGCACCAAAAAAATCAACCCAATCTGAGTTTTTTTGCGTACATTTTATCGATCCTGACCTGGCTTCGAAGAGAGAATAACTCAGTATTGAAAACGAAATGAACTATTCATCGACAAAAAAAAACTTAGTTTGCTTTAATTATTATAACATCAGGTGCATTTCTAGAGGTTTCTGATAAAGTAGATTATAAAATCGTTTTTTTTCCCTGCTTGCCCAGCTCAAAATAATTAATGTTGAAAGAATAAAATGTTTTTTTTTTTCTCGTGTCAACCCAAGCATGATGCCAGGAAGCTTAATTTTTGTTTTCATGCAAATCTATCTATCTGAGCTTATAGATACGTTATTTTTGAGTTATTTTGAATAATTTGAGTTTTTTTCAGGAAAACATTGGCGCAACAACTCGACAACTCTCTTTTGAAAAGAGCTTCACATTCCCAACTTATGTCAGGGGTGGTTCCCAATCAACATACTTGACAATCAGAGATCCCTTCAACTCGGTTGGGTTCCGACCGGAAGTCGAAATTTTGAACCCCGATGGGAACAATTTCTGCATCTGTCAGTTCAGACCCGTTCACATGGACGTCGCCTTCATCGGCTGTGGGGATGACGGGTTCCCGCTTTATACTTCCAAATTCTACCCACCCTACAATACTACAAAATGCAAGACAAAATTTGAGGTCGATTTTGGTGTCTTGACCAAGAAGAATTCAGCAAGTATGTTTATATTTTTTAAAATAAATTTTGGATTTATTTTTTCGGAGATGTTTGAAAACGGACTATTTGGTGTAATGACGTTCTCTCAGACTTGACACAGGCCCATAATTTGTTCCAAAAATTTACTCTTGTCTGATTGAGGTGTTGTCTGAGAACAACACGGTCAAATCGGCTGACTGTGGAATTTGAGCGAAAACAACAGCTACTCGTTCGATTCAATTAAACGTGTCTTTTTCTTCGAACTTTGCTTTTGCAAGGTACTTTCAAAATTAAATATTTAAAAAAGAATGACTTGGATCTCTAAGTACAGGTGTTTAAGTATATTTGTCACTCAAAAAAGCACTTTCTGTTGTTTTGCTGAAATGCCATTATGTTTTACTTATTATTTTTTTGGATTCAGGGCAAAAAACTTTGAGCAAAAAAAATTTTCATCAGTGTTACATGATCTTGTTTCGTTCTCAAGTTGAACCAATTTATTCGCACAGTTGTAGGATAAAATTGAAAAAAAAACTAATGTTTGCTCGTACTGCAGGCGACTATGATGAAGTAGTGATGGAAGTTGTAATCTGTGCTAGTGAGGAGGCTTCTGGCTCCTTCGAACTGTCTGCACGGGTAGATGCTTCTGGAGGGAGTACTCCATCTGCCGGAATCGATCCAGAAACTCTGACCTTCGAAGAAGTTCCTGGCGGTGAACTAAACTCGGTTATTGCAATATCTTTTTCCTATTTCGTTTTTGATTTTTTAAAAATCTTTTTTGTTTCCTTTTCCTCTGCCAGAAAAAAACGCGAATTCTTATTCTGACTTATACGGATTATAAAGGATTAAAATGGATTATAATAGATGATAATAGATGATAATGGGTTATAATAACTTTTTATGAGTAAGAGCCTGAATTTTCCAAAACCTTGAAATCATCAAAGTTTCAAAACTTGAACGTTGCAATTGCTAAAATGTGGTTTAAATTTGTCTACAGCAAAGAGTTGTTTTGTTTTCTACTTGTCTTTTTCTCTTCGTCTACCCCTCCTCCTAAATACATCACGCTAACTCTTACCATTTTTACATTTTTACCTTACCAACCCCTCTGCCCACACTTACCCCTTAGTTAAATTTACCGTATAAAAACGTGAAAAAAAGCTACGCGTACCCCCCTACCCCCCTAAATTGCACACACACACACTTTAACAACCCCCCCCCCCAGACACACACACCCTAGAGACCTTTACGACCCCCAAAAAACTTAAGGGGCGTGTCAAGTAGGTGTGGGGGAGGGGCGTATGTGGTGAGGGTAGGTGCAAAAATATGATTTTGCAAAATTTGGCTAAATGTGAGTAGCTTTAGAAACCGAGTAGGCTGTGAGTTATGCAGAAAAAACTGCAAATTTCTAGCAAAGTTTTCAAAAAAATTGTAGAGATAAAATCCATTATAATCCATTATAATGGATTTTCAATGGATTTTTTTTTTCTCTAAAAATAATGGATTATAATGGATTATAATCGTTGTGCGGTCCCAAAGTGTAATTACAATCGATAAAAATGCCAATGTTTTTTTTTGCCACGAAAATTGATTATGATCAACTTTTATCCATTTAACCTCACTGAGGGAAACTTTTTTCAATTATTTTGAAAAGTTGGCGGACTGGGGATCCGCACTTGGTTCCGACTACTGCACACGAAGGAATTTAGGCTTCGCGTGTTTCTTTTTTTTTGTTTTTTTTTGTTAATTTTGTCTTCATTTTTATATAATTTTTTTTTGCACACGCCAAAAAATGAGTTTTCTGGGTTTCTTATATGGGCTATTATTGTGGATGTCTGGCTTTTACTTTCAGGTCAACTGCCAAATCGATTTCATGTTCACTGAGATGTCCCCTGGAAGGGAGTTCTCAATCAGAAGTACTTTCTCCCCCTCCCCTTACACGAAGTCCAACAACTATGTGGTACGACAGTCACTCAAACTGGATGGTTGCCAGGAGAAGTTTGATCACGTGAAACCACGTATGGTCATGACTGAACGGTTTGTTTTTTCGGTTTTTTATTCTTAAAAAATGACGCTCTTTTACTCGTCTAATTTTTGGATTTGTATTGATATTGGACGCACGTTAGAAATGGCTTACAGATTGATACAGTGGAGGATTTAGTGGGAGGGGGTGAGCCGGGCGCTTCACTTCTACCATTAAAGAGCCGACAACCTGATACTATTTAAGGACATACATTTTGAAATTTTAAGCCGACCGACCATCAGAACTTTCTAACACAAATTTGGTTCAATATCTAGATCCTTAAAAACTTGGCTTCCTGATAGAAGAACAGCAATTTCTAAATTAAAATTGAACAAGGATTACGTCTCAGGACGGATATTTTTAGTATTCTTTTGAAACTTACAGCCTTTCAGAGTTAAACTGCTTCCAGCATCAGATTTATTGTTCCGACTTTCGATACGAAAGTAACGGAATATTTGTGCTCGGGGTGGGATTTTTTCTTCAGACAAATATGTTACAAGGAGCAAAATATATCCTTTTGTACTTTATATGGCGCGTGGGGGCGGATGATTTTTATTAAAAAATTTCAAATTTTAGAAGAAAAAAAATTTTCATTTCGTTTTATTTCATTTATTTTTTAATGCTATGCTGCTCTATAAACCTTAAAAGGCAGTCGGAACATCCAGGGCTTCGCCCTGATACGAGCAGTCTTGTTGTTCCGACTTTCGATACGAAAGTAACGGAATATTTGTGCTCGGGGTGTGTTTTTTTTCTTCAGACAAGTTTCGACTTTTTAACTAGCCATTTTTGACGGAATTTTTTTAATATCATTCGAAAGGTATTGTTTTCCTGAGCTCAAATTTGAAAAGATATTTCACCTGTGATCGTTTTTCGTAAAGTTACGGGGGTTGAAAGATAGCCATTTTGGCCAATTTGGGACAATTAACGCGCGATATATTTCGCGCTATTAACACGTGAGCGGAGAGTTAATCCGTCTTAGAAATTGTTCCAAATTGGTTGAAAAAATCTTATTTGCCATAATTGATTCGTTACAAGGAGCGAAATCTATCCTTTTGTACTTTAAATGGCGTGTGGGGGATGATTTTCATAAAAAATTTCAAATTTTAGGACAATTTTTGTTAATTATTTTTTAAACTTAGTTTTTCCATGTTATTACTGCTCCATAGACCTTAAGAGGCAGTCGGAACATTCAGGGCCTCGCCTTGATACGAGCAGTGTTGTTAAACTTTTATTTTTCATCATCATGGATTTGAAGAATTTAGCAATAGCAACAGAATAATAATTGTTCTATGAATCGCTAATTGCAAAGCAGCCGTCCAACTTTTTCGCTCATGTTCCATTTTTTAAAAAATCCAAACTTCATTTTTTAGGCTGAAGTTTATCAATCAGGGCGTAGTAAGAATATAATACTTTTTCTTCTAGAAACGTGGAGTTTAGCGGAAATATTGCCTTCTGGGACGAATCTGACGGAACGATGACAGCTGAGTTTGACAAGTTCTTGGTCAATAGCAGACATGCCTCTTATTTCAACGAAGAAGAACACTTTCAGTTCACCACTGACTTCATAGGCACGTTCGGGTTCTCAGCTGGAGATTGTCCTAATATGGTAATTTTTTCACATCATTCACGAGTATTTAGCTTTCTTTTAAACCATTTTTTACATTTCTTAGAAAAATATACGCACACAAATTATTGATCTAATTTTTTCCTTGTTCTGGTTGTTATTCTTACTTCGCTATCAATTAGTTTTTTCATAGGTTTTGGGTTATTTAAAGTTTATTTGGTTCTACTACATTACTTGGTTTACTTGGTTCTTCGAAAAAGTCTGTAAGATTTCATGCATATACCACGTTCACTTTTGATTTTTTTGACCATCGCATGAATAATCTCGTTTAGCTATAATCGCATGCATAAGTGATGTGAAAACACAATTTTTGCCATTCGGGTAAAAGGCAAAAAGAGCCACATTAGGAACCAAATTTCGTGCTAATCATACAATGGGCACAAAACTTTTAAACTTAAGAAATTCCTGGTGGGGTAAAGATTAGAATAACCGGCCTTTTTTAGCAGATATTTTATAATGTTCTTTACTAGATTATAAGTAATGAGTAATGAGCAAGACTGAAAATTGAAATAAAAAGTAGTTTTGATTTTCCAGGTGATCTCCTCTGAGGTGTTTCTGGTGTTGCCTGGAGGTCAACTGAGGTCACAGTGTCACAGGAGTTTCAATGCGGCCGAACAACCCCAGCAAGATGCAAGTGTCATTAATATAAGATAATATGGATCTTTCCTACTAAAGCCCCAACCCCCCATTTGCTTTAGGAGTAGCAAATATATTTTCTGGATGAATTTATGAAATGTCGTGAGCTTGTTTGTCATCTGCTTGATGCGATGTGTAAAAAAGAAAAAAATGAAATAAATGAGAGTTCACGGAAAGCACTTGTTTATCGTCTAGATTGCTAAATGAGGTTGCACTATTCAGGGTCTGACAGATTTGAGACCCCGAATGCGTCCGATTTATAGCTGACTTGAATTTGAACTCTTATACAAAGGATTTATATACAAAAATTGATTTATTTAAAAAAAAAAGTTTATTAGGGAGTTCTTTGATTTTTGTTTTCTATAACTTGGCGAATCGGAGCTCTCTTGCACCAGCTCCTATAAAAAAAGTCTGCCGAATATGGATGCCAAAAAAGCAAAGGGGGACTTTTGCGTTTTGACACGGTGTAGATTTCCTAAATGGGTTCGTCCCCCCCTCAACTCCCCCGCCTCCTTTTCGCTCGAATCTTTCATACGCTTCCTCCCAGCCTCAAAAGTGTCAAACGCGATATAGAAGAGAAGTTGAAAAAACTTAACGAAGGATTAATTTTTTCCAGACCTGTCCAGACTTGTCGGCGGATGATGTGGTGATCGCGGGCATCGCAGACCAGGAAAACCCGAGTGTTGTACTATACGCGGGAAGCACCACAGCCCTTCACTTTGTCCTCACTCAATCCGCCGACTGCGCTCGGTTTAGAGCCGATAATTTTTCGGTGAGAATGTCTACTGTTTATCTGCCGACTTCGTTCCATTTAGTAAAGTTTTTTTTAATACTTAAGTTAGTGTTCTTGTTCCTTTTCAAGTAAATCAAGTAATTTGATTTATTTTGTCTTTACGAATTATTTTTGCCCCAAAATCCGTCGCAGCGCAATTTTTGTTTCAGTTTACAGGTTTACAGCCTTATGTTCTTTAAACTGTTAAATTTTCAGTTTTGCCAAAATATTACTTGGGTAAATTACTTTGGGTAAATTTTACTTTGGGTAAATTTTACTGTGGGTAAATTTTGGGCGACTGCACTACACTCTTGGACATTCTCATTTAAAAAATTACATGAGAAATTGAAAGATTTCAAAGAAAGACTCTCATTCGTTTTCCTCTTCCTGAGAACTAAGAGAACCTTAAAAAACTGAGAACCTTAAAAACATGAGAACTCAAGAAGTTTTACTCCTAGAAAAGTGTTACTTCATCGAAATGATTCTCGTAGATCAATGCGGATTTAATACAACTGGGCGACAACTTTCCCTCTCGTCTTTCAATCGAGCGGGTGCGACTCACCCACGTGGGCGACAACTTCCTCGGACTGCGAGACAAGATCGACTCGTGGCTGGAGTACGAGAGTCGGGTTCTGGTGTCGAACCCCCACTACGACATTGGCTCAGTGTCGGTGTCTCTTAATTTGGGTCATATGGAGTACATACGCGTGAGCAGTGATGACGTCAGAGACAGACAGATTATGTTCACGGGTAGGAATTTTACTATAATTGGCAATTTCGGGGCACCACTTTCGTTTGAAAAAAAAATGATGACACGTTTGTTCTATTACAAAAAAAATTCTTAGAGTTTTAATGTGTGACAATCTTTCCGGCGACAGTGTTGCTTATTAAACGCCCCATATTAAATAAATCGCATTGCATATTTATCAGGTTAGTCCTTGAATCATTTAGTTCATGATTGAGAGTCGGAAGTACTGCTTTCGGATCTTGTTACATATTGCCCCCTTTTGCATGTGCCTAACTGTTCAAATCTTCCTCAATAAGGGGGAAGAGTGTTTGTCACAATGTACTAAATAGGTATTAGTCGCAATGTACTAAATAAGGGGTGGATACTTAACCAAATCCTTGCTTTCGCCCTACATATTCATACGTCATGGCATTTTTTTTTTCGGTTCAGTGGAGTATTTCCTGTTTGATGACCCCCCTGCCCTGGATTCCAGTTGGTCTCACGAGGTCACGGTTAACTTGGCTGACGGAGTGCAGCTTCTGTGGTACAGGACAGTCGAGATGTTCCTCTATTATGACGTCAACACATCTTCCCTCACATATCCACAATTCGATCCCGATTTGGTGAGTGAAAGGACTTACACATTTTTCTTTTTAGATTCTTAGATATGTAGTTTTAAAGAAATAAACCCCATTGTCACATAAATTATCAGAATCTTGCAAAAATAACGAATTTAGACGTATGATACTAAGAAAAGATGAAATTGCTATGAGGGGATGAGTAATGGTTTCTTACACAAGATGGAAAAAATTCAAAAAAACTAAAGCTACAAAAAAATTGTCGAGGAAGCTGATTTCAAAATAACCAAGAATTTGGACAGTAGCAGATATCTAGCAGAGAACAGATTAATTTTGAATATCGAGAACTGCTGCCTTCATCTAATGTACTTGAAATCTCATGGCAAAAAAAACTGATTAAAAAAGTTCGATGAAAAAAGTATGTAGAAATTTCATTTCAGAACTTATATTTTAAAATATTTAAAATATAGAAAAAAAATGTTATTTAAAATTGTACAGTGTAATTTGGGGCCAGCTAAATTTCAAAAAAACTGATTTTAATCAACTCATTTAGTGTCGAGAATTTTTGGACCACAAAACTAAACAAATTTTTCTCTAAAGAAAAACTCTACTCTCAGGTAACAAACACTCTTTCATACAAAAAAAAAAATCAAACCATTTTTTTCAGGTCTTGTTAATAGCGGTCTCGTTCTTTTCTCTGCGATGGCAAAGTACTATGCAAAAATTTGTTTGATTTTCCTTACTTTAAAAAACATTAGGGAAATTTTTCTGGGAAAAATAAAACTTTTGTAAACGAAATTCCTAGAAAATTTTTAAAACCTTAAGAAAAATTCTAAGATGGCGACTTTCGGCCAGCCCGGATAGATTGGCGAGCGTAAAAGACGCTCACCTCCCAACCAGCTTCCCTCATTTCTGGTTGCCAATTTGTTCCCAGTATTCCTTTGTGATAATATTTTCAATGTTCCATTTCCGAAGATCAACCCTAACGCTAATATTCATCCGAATTTGGCGCCAATATGTAAATGGCCAAAAACAGAGCTCGGAAGTGGAAAAACAGAGCTCGGAAAAACAAAATGGCTGGCCATCATCTGCCAAAAAGTTCCACTCACGCTACCCCGGGTTGACCAAAACTTCTACTCATACAATTTCCATATATGAAAAATTTCTTTCTAAATAAATCCATACAATTCTATACATACTGAAAATTTCATGAACTCACCGTGATAAGCCTTTTTCATATACCGAATAATTTTCCAAAAACCTAAAAAATTTGATTTTTTTCTAAATTTGTTTTCTGAAAAGTTTTGCGTTGTTTTTGTAACCGAACGCAAGTGAAAAAGACCCTGGTTTACTCGGAGGTAGAGCCACCGAAGGATAGAGGTTCTTGCATTTACAATGCATAGAAAAGACCTTGAAATGCCTAAGAGCTGTTTTACACAATTGTTATTACAAAAATAGCTAATTTTATATTTTGTTAAAAATGTTCAACGAAGGTTATTTTTGAAACTCAAATTTTTAAATTTTCAGACATTATTTAAGATATAAAAAAAGTTCCATAAAATACGGGAGTTTTTAGCGTTTGTGAAAAAACTTATTGAAAGAAAGGGGGAAACATTTACAAAAAAAATAAGTTTTGCATGCAAAAAAAATTTGGAGAAAATGTTTGCTTGGGTAAAACGTTCGATTTGCGGTTAACAAAAAAAGTTGGCCAATTTCAAAATTACTTGAAAAAACGTTTGTTACCGAAATAAAAAAAATGACAGTTTTTTTAGTACGATACACCGAATTTTATGCCAAAACAAGAGAAAAGTCCTTGAAAAATTGGATGACAACTTTCAGCAAAAAGTATGAAGTTTGTATGATTAATATTTTTTCATAGACTTAGTTTATGAAATTGTGTGCTTAGCAATTTCGTTCTATGGAGGTCAACCCGTGACTGCAGGAATTAGTTTACCAGATTCCAATTTCCCAATTCCTAAAACGATTTATCGACTAAAAAGATTGAGTTCATGCTGCAGATCTTTGGTGAATTCATACATAAACAGCTTCAGCCAATTTTTTTCCAGATCCGTGTTTCAACTGTGCCATATCTATTTTAAGGGTGAACATAACTGCTTCAGACCTGGATCAGATAAAATATCTCTGAGCTAAGCTTGCAATTTCTCAGAAATACACCTTTCAGTTTGAACGCAGTATTTCCAGCAAATAATCGAAAGAATTCTCATTTTTTTACGTTTTTCGTTGTGTTGACAAACAGTTGCTGTTTTGCGATGACATGGCTAGTGTAAACTTGATTATTTAAACTTAAATCAGTAAATCTGAAAAAAAATCTGGTTATTTTGTGAGGTTTTTTTGAACGATCTGTATATAGTGAAACTATGGTTCTTTAGTAACCATTCCAATCATGTTTTTGAAAAATTTAGCATGTTTTTTTGGGAAAAAGGAAAGAAACGATTGAATGATATAAAAGAGAAGAAGAGAAACTATGGACTAATTGAAATTTGAACAAGAAAAATTCAGTAACACTGCTATAAGTTATCGATGAATTGAAATTGAAAGAGAACAAGACTGCTCGTATCAGGGCAAAGCCCTGAATGTTCCGACTGCCTTTTGAGGTTTATGGAGCAGTAATAACATTGAAAAATTAATGAAATAAAACAAAATGAAATTTTTTTTCTCTAAAATTTGAAATTTTTTTATGAAAATCATCCCCCACACGCCATATAAAGTACAAAAGGATAGTTTTCGCTCTTTGTAACAAACCAATTATGGCAAATAAGCTTCTTTCAATCAATTTGGAACGATTTCTAAGACGGATTAACTCTCCGCTTACGCGTTAATAGCGCGAAATATATCGCGCGTTAATTGTCCCAAATTGACAAAAAATGGCAATCTTTAAACCCTCATAACTTTACAAAAAGTGATCACAGGTGAAATGTTTTTTCAAACTTGAGCTCAAGACAACAATACCTTTCGAATTATATTTAAAAAATTCCGTCAAAATGGCTAGTTAAAAAGTCGAAATTTGTCTGAAGAAAAGAAAAAACCCACCCGAGCATAAATATTCTGTTACTTTCGTATCAAAAGTCGGAACAACAAGACTGCTCGTATCAAGGCGAAGCCCTGAATGTTCCGACTGCCTTTTAAGCAGTAATAACATTAAAAAATTCATTGAAATAAAACAAAATGAAATTTTTTTTTCCAAAATTTGAAATTTTTTTTATGAAATCATCCCCCACACGCCATATTAAGTACAAAAGGATAGATTTGGCTCCTTATAATAAACCAATTTTGGCAAATAAGCTTCTTTTAACCAATTTGGAACGATTTCTAAGACGGATTAACTCTCCGCTTACGCGTTAATAGCGCGAATTATATCGCGCGTTAATTGTCCCAAATTGGTCAAAATGACAATCTTTAAACCACCTTAACTTTAGGAAAAATGATCACAGGTGAAATATCTTTTCAAATTTGAGCTCAGAAAAACAATGCCTTTCGAATGATAAAAAAAATTCTGTCAAAAATGGCAAGTTAAAAAGTCGAAATTTGTCTGAAGAAAAGAAAAAACCCACCTCGAGCACAAATATTCCGTTACTTTCGTATCGAAAGTCGGAACAAAAATTAAGTGCCTTGGAGGAATTCTATTCCATCTATAAATAGATAACAAACTAACTATTCTGCTCATGTCTGCATATTTTATTACAAGATGTAATTGTTTTGGTATTGCACGTGGCCATTTTCATAGAATGTATCTGAGAGCGAAAGTGAAACAATGTGTTAGCCAGATATGATCACGTGTTGGTCAGATCTCACGTTCTCAGAAGACCTGGTCTTTTTCAATAGCAGATCTGTCCAGAACTGAAATTATTTCACCCCTTCCCATTAGTGCTACATTTTTGGTCAGATGTGACTCGGTTGTAGAAATGTGATGAGCACGAACATGTGTGCCAAGAGACATTAACATCAGTACGTTTCACTCAGGATGGATCTATGTTTTTTCGGAAACTTTTGTTGACCTTCATTTTAAGTCGACCAAATTGATTTTTCAAGCACATTCAAATCACTATTAAAACCGTATTTTAACAAAAAATTTTTAAAAAAGGCTAAAAATGCCGTTTTTGGGCTTTTTTGCAAAAATTTGACCAAAATCGAGTTTTTTCGGCGCGCGCTCCCTTTCAAAACGTGGTATATATTGGTGCCGAAGGATGTTAAATGGATGTCATAACATCTGCATTTTTTGTCAAGGCTCAATATTTACAGATACAGGGGCGGATTAGACCCCCTGCCGACCCAACGGGTCCCCCCTTTGTAGCATTTTGAGACATCCGTTTTTGGCGGACGGACCCTAAAAATTTTCTTAAGGCGCCAAAATATACCAACTTTTAGAGCGAAGCACGCACCGAAAAAACGCTATTTTTTGTTAAAAATTTTCCAAAAAGTGCCTAAAAACGCTAATATTGGCCTGCTTTTTGCAATTTTTTTTTACAAAAAAAGGTCGACAAATTTTTCTAAAGTTTTTTGAAAATCCCCCCCTTGAGAAAATCCTAGATCCGCCCCCGTACAGAGGTGCAGTCACGCTAAAGTAGAAAACCTTGTAGCTAATCTAGTATTTCTAACTCACTGAAATGCACTAAAATGATCATTACAAAATCAGACTGCCAGGGAATCTACTAGAAAGTTATAAAAGAAGTCGAAATATATCTTAACACCTGTTTTGTCTTTAGTGGGAACAAAAAGAAGATTATAAACTCAAATCGGATTTTCCCTACCCGCTTCTGGAGTCAGAATCAACTGCAAATCCCTGGAACCGCCTAGACCAAGTCTTGGCTTGGAGAGTGACCTTGTATTTGGGTCATTACGAACAGTTTAACCGACTGCTGCTGGTTCTGTGTGTCCCTGATAGTCCATCTTATCTTCAGATTGAGAGTGTCGAAATAAATCCTGGACGAAACATTTTTCTGAAGAGCATTGATCCTAGCCAGTTCATAGTTGACGTATGTATCTAAATTTTATAAATATTTGTATCAGAAGGATTAAATGTCGCAAGTTTTTATTTTTTTTGTCTTATTATCTTCAAAATAGATAAGTTTTGCTCAGAAACCATTGTTAATACAAGCCCGTTCAGTTTTAAAGCATATACTCATATTTCATTAGAAAAGTTACCAGAATATTGTTTTACAAGAATATTGTTTTTCAGCATTTGAAGTATGCATGGGCTGCTGCAAATCTCGGTAAGTTGATATGTTTTCATTTTACTGTTGGATTATTACTTTAAATTAGATGCAAAATATGTAAATATGTAATTGCCGAAACTCGATTACGGAATTAATTTCAGGACCAAACAATTTGAAGAAAAGTTTGAGTGGGTTGGTAATTTTTGTGTATACAGGGGCGGTTTTGGCTCTTTTTTTCCCCACCTCACAAGAGCTTCAATATATTAGTGTAACGAGTGGTTTTACGGATTTAAGGGAGGGGAGCGAGGGGGGGGGGGGTTTAGTCTTTCATCTTCAGGGATTCGACCTCCTGCCGACCCAAAGGGACCCCCGTTGTACTTTTTTAAAATATCCGTTTTTGGTGGCCCTAAAAATTTTCTAAAGGCGCCTTGGGCGTCAATATATAATTTTTTTGAGGTGGAGCGCGCGCCTAAAAATCCCAATTTTTTGGTCAAAATTTTGCAGAAAATGCCTGAAAACGCTTTTATTAGCCTGTTTTTTTTTCAAAGTTTTCACCAAAGCAGGGTCTTTTTAGATCTTTGGGAGAGCTCGGACACTCAATTTGGTCGACCTAAGAAAAAGATCGACAAAGTTTTCGAAACTTTTTTTGGAAAATCCGCCCACCCTCGACAAAATCCTAATCCGCCCCGAGTGTAAAAATTAAAGACAGTTATATGGCTTAAAAAGTTTTGAAAAGAATCTTAAGTAGATTAAAGAATTTTTCTTTTGCTTGGCAGATTTTCTCTGAGTTTCAAACTCGAAAACTAAATTTATGCACAGGGGCGGATTTAGGATTGTGGCCGACGCCCCCTCAGGGATTTGACCCATTTATCAACCAAAAGGTCCCCCCACTGGTATTAATTTTTTAGATCCATTTTAGGATGACCAACCCTAATTTTTTTGTAACGGCGCCTTCCGCGCCAATATAAATTAATTTCGAAGCAAAGCTTTCCAAAAAATACCCGAAAACGGCTTTTACGACCTGTTGTTTTTTTTAATTTGCCTACGGCGCAAATCTTTTAATCAAAATAGGTTTTTATAATTTTCTGGGAGTGCTCCGAAAATCAATTTCTTCAACCTAAAAAAAAGTCGACTACATTTTCGACAAACTTTTGAAAATCCGCTTCTCCTCGAGAAAATCCTAGATCCGATTCACTGAGACCAATTTACGTGCTTTTCTCTAAATTTATTTTCTCCTAATCATTTTTTTTGCATTTATTGATAGTGAGCTGATAATATATTTTTGGTTGTTACACATTCAAGGTTCCTTCAAAAACGAAAGCAGAGTGGACGACGAAATAGAAGTAATCGTACAGATTCGAGTCACAAGTTCACATGGCTCTCTTCAGAATTCCACCATCAGTTTCTGCAGTATTGACTACAATGACTCTTCTAAATATTATTGCGAATTTGCAAGTGAAAGTATTCCTCCTTACGATCCAACATACGAGACGGCCTTGGCTGATGTTAGTATAGTTTATAAACGTTAAACTTAACAGGCAACGAGTATGATTTAAAATATTGTCGAAGATCATACTCTCAAAGTCAAATTACTTATTGGTTTATTGTCCTGACTTTCGTAACGAAAACGTAACGGAATGTTTTCGCTCGGGTTAGTTTTTTGTTCCGACTTTCGTAGCGAAAGTAACGGATTAATTTGGGGTATTTTTTTCTTCAGACAAAATTCGACGTTTTAACTAGCCATTTTTGACAAGTTCTTTTATATCATTCAAAAGGTATTGTTGTATTGAGCTTAAAAATGAAAAGATATTTCACCTGTGATTATTTTTAGCAAGGTTATACGGGTTTAAAAATTGCCATTCTGCCCAATTTGGAGAAATTAACTTTTAATCGGTCTTAGAAACCCATTATTTGGTTGAAAGAAGCTTATTGCCATAAATGATTTGTTACTAGGAGCAAAATTTATCATTTTGTATTTTATAATGCGTGTGGGGGATGATTGTCACAAAAATCCCAAATTATAAAAAAATTTCATTGTTTTCATACATTTTTTTTCAGGTTATTACTGCTCCATAGATCTTAAAAGGCAGTCGGAACATTAAAGGCTTCAAGCTGATACGAGCAGTCTTGTTTGCTTTTTTATCTGGACTTCAACCAAAACATCATAAGCTGCTAAAAATTGAGGGGAGAATTAGTTTGAACTTAAGCAATCCGGTGAACGATTTTGGAAAATTTTGAAAATTATATTAAGAAAAACTTTAAGAAATAAATAAGACTGCTAGTATTAGGGCAAAATCATGAATGTTCCGACTGCATTTTAATTTGTTTTGAGTAGTTTATGTTACATAAACTGATGAAAAGATGATAATGAAAGTCTTAAAAGTTCTCTTCAATCGGAATTGATTCACAAGTTTTCCAGTCAACATACAAAAAGCATCAAACCATCATTTACTTTTCACAGCCCGTTCTAATCTTTAACGGCTTTAATTCAGCAAATAAATATTTAACGGGGTTGACTGAAAGCAATAAGTGAAAAAAAGTTTGAAATTCAAAACTTTGAGTTTCAAATTGGACTAGGTATGAAAGTGTGCTTCGTTTTATTATGAGCTCAGGAAGAAAAATTCTCATATAGGTTCATTTTTAGAAGCTGATGAACAAATTACAAATTTTTGTCAGCCTAAATTGATTTTCGTTAATAGTTTACAACTGTAGGCAGTATTTAGATGGTATATAAAAAACATAAGATAATATTTGGTGCACTTTCAGCCATGATTCGAACGACTCTAAAAAACTTTCAACAATTTTTGCCAATGTTGAGAGAAACCATTTTTTAAGTTTTTGAGTTTCAATGTAGTTTCGAGCAATCAAAGTGATCGAGTGACATTCCATATCTGGAAACTTTATCCTAAGAAAAAATCATTTTTCTATAACAAAAATTATTCATCGCTTCACAGGCAAAATTTACCCTAATTTTTTTTTAGTTTCTGTGATTTTTATTTCAATTTTTATCTTGTATTCTCTGAATCTCTTTGCGTTTTTGAAGTTTTCTCATCAAATTGCTTATAAAGAACGACTTGATTTTGAAAAAAAAAGGATTCTTTTGTAGTTTTATGTTAATTTGGTCGGAACATTCTGTGCTACTTGCGCAGCAACCGGTTATCTTTGTAACTTTTTATTTTCAGTTTTATAAAGATTTTTCTGATAAACTGTCAAATTTATTAGTGATTAACAAACTTAAAAACAATTGTATAGAAGACTCTCAATTGTGCTTTTAAGAATAGCAAAGATTGATAACAGTTGTCGTTTCGATTAACAAACAGTTTAGCAAAAAAAACTTCTTTTGTAGTTGCCTTGAAAACAACAGAAACAAACCAGAAATTTCATAATAAGATATTACGTAATAACAACCTGACTATTAGTTTTTTTATATGGGGTAACTGATTCCAAAGCTATCGTCTGTCGGTACACTACAACAAAACGTTATACTGGAAAACCAAACCTGCAAGTTATAAGGGTTAAATTATTTAGTTTTCAGATTAATATAAACTTCCATTTCGGTCTGATACTTTTGCCATACATGGTTTCATTCGAAGTTTTGGATGAAAGTTCTTTATATTTATCGTTATTTTTTTGTTATTTTATGAAACTTTATCAATTCAAGTATCGCTGGCAAGTTTCACTAACTGATTTCAAATTTATAACAAGCTTTTCAAGTTATAAAGATTTTTATTCTGCTGCTCAGAATAAAAAAACTTAGAAACTTCCAAGATCACGTAAAAATTTTGCGAGAGCTCTTTTGTTCATGCTCCTATTAATTTCTAATATTGTTTGAGTTTGCTTTTTTTCTTATTTTTGTTAGTCAAACAAGCTTAAGCTTGTTTTTGGAGATATTTTGTTTTTCAATTTTGTTAACTCTAATTAATTTGTGTTTTGACCTGAAATTAAAGTCTTTAATTTAATAAAAGCTACGACGATTCTGGATTTCAGCAAATAACTCTGTTTTTTTCTAAGTTTAAGAAACAAAAAATGTGGATTGCGCTAGTTGGGTAATGGCAAAGTATCTGCTGAGATAAACGCCAAAAAAATCCGAGAAGGAGAAGCAATAAAGCAAAAAACAAAACTCAAGCGTACAAAGTCTCCCGTATTTCTCGCATATGAAAATAGTGCTGAAACAACCAAATTTGGGAGTGAAATGCTGCTTTTGTCTTGACAGTGGAAAGCAAGTTTCAACAGAAATACGTTATGTTGCTTTTGTGTTGCGAGTAGAAATCACAAAAGTTTGAACAAAAAAGAAAAACGCTATAAGAAGTTTTTTTGATGATTTTTTTGGCTTTTGTTTAACTTTGAGGGGTGTATAGACCTCATATCAAACAACATGAGCATCCACAAACAGCAAGAACTGCTTAAAGAGCAGTAAGAAAAGCTCAAAAGGAACAAGGATAGCCAGTTACTGTGCGTGCAAGTAGCAAAAAATGATCCGTCCATAATCTCAAGACAAAATAACAGAAAAATTTCAAATTAGCGTCGTCATTTTTTGCGTGCTGTGATAAGAAGATCTGAACCAAAAAATAGAATTTAAAAAAATTTCAAGCTAGGAGAATTTTTTGAAAATTTTTAAGTTGATCAAATCACGAATGAAGGGGCTTTATTCTGATATATAACTCGACGCTTACGATGATTTTTTTCTGGTGGCTGATGTTCCGCTGAAACCAAAAATTGAGAAAACAAGAATAGCCGGTTTCTGTGCAAGTAGCACAGAATGCTCCGACCACATTCGTAAAAAAATTACGAAAAAAATTTTTTAATCTTCAAATTAGCGTGCTCTAATCAAGAAACTATACAAACGCGTATAAAATTAGTGATTAGGCTTAAAATACTAAAAATGTCTCCAATAAATAACTAAGCGAATAAATGAAGAAAAAATTTTTTTTAAAACCTCTAGAATTTTCCTAATTTCTCAACTAAGAACTTTAATTTTGTATGAAAAATTTAACGGACAAGAGTAAAGCTTCCAAAACTGTTTTTTTTGGTGAAATCAAGTGTTCCTTAGCCTAAATGGTCTGTGCTTATTATTATTATTAACTTAAATTTGACTACAGCTCAAAAATTTTGAAACAGTTTTTCTCTGCACTGGAAAAAAGTTTTGGAAAGTTTTTAAAATCGTTTGATTGACGACTGAAAAAGCCTTTATATTAAGTATCACATGACCCATTCTGATAAATTTTTGTGGAACCTAATTTAGCGTGAAAGACAAAACAGAAAGATAAAACGATCTAAAGCCCACCCTAAATACAGTTCCTTCAGGTTTTTAAAATGTCGGATAAAAAAAAGAAAAAAATTAAAACAAACCCAATTACAATTTTTTTCCTTATATTCAATGAACCTAACAGCAACAGGAAAAAATTAATTAAATGCAGCGAAGGTTTTATGTCGGAGAATTTTTGGTCAATTTAATTCCTCAGTTTTAAAAAACTGTTTTTTGTTCCGAGCTTTCGAAAAATGCAGAGGACTTTTGTTTTCGGTTGTGTATTAGTTTTTTGTTTTCCATGCATGTTTAAGTATTTATCGGAATGGGTCGATAGATATATATATATTTATTATATCGTATTAAAGGTATTAAAGTTTTTTTAGTCGTGATTTGAGGCAATTGTCGAGAAAAGTTGTCGGTTTGAAAGTTTTAAATTTTGGTCGATTTTTTAGCTAATTAAGTCAGAGTGCAGGATTACAATAGCTAATTTAAGCGGTGAAAAATTCATTTTTTTCGAGCAAAGCTAGTTTTTGCGGCATTTTGGCAGTTTCGCGGCATTTTGGGAGTCAAATTTCCAAAAGTTCTAAAAACAAATTCTGCAAAAAAAAATTAGAAAGAAATAGTGAAAGTTAAACTTTTTTACAATTTTTTTCGATTATTTTTAAAAAAAATCCATTACAAGTGCCCTATTTGACTATGACTATCGAATATGCCTAATTAATTCTTCTTTGTTCAGACTTTTCAATCACACCACACAGAAAAAATGACACTAACTTGAAAAAACATTGTTTTTTTGTAAGACTATGGTTTAAAAATTCTGTGTAATTTCCAAAGTTACCGGTTATCATTGTAATAAATGAAATATAACAATTAAAAAATTTATCTTTAAACGAAATATGGATGCTTACAGTTGAAAATGCGAGCTTGAAGAAGGAAAATCAAAAAAAATTTTCGACCGAAAAAGACGTAGATCTGCTTGCTAATGTTCATAAGCAATTGATTATCGATGTATGTTTTATTTTTATTTTTTTAATCGAATGTTACTCTGGACAAAAGTTATCGACAATCCATTCCGGTACGAAATTTGGTGAAAAATATTGAATCATCCAACTTATTTTAACATATTTTTTTTACCAGAAGAAAACTGTGTTGATGAAATTTGCATTTGTAATAGCACTGATAAGGATACCGAATCGACTTTCACAAAAGCGCCTTCTGGATCTGTTTTTTTTTGTTGGTTTTAGCCAACAATTACAACCGAGTTCCAAAACGAACCAATGTTGATACCACAATCTGGTGCGAGTTCTGTAGCTTTCAACGTTTACTTTGCGTCTGAAAGTAACTGGAGGCTCGAACTTGGACTGAAATCTGTAGTTGTAGAGTCTTCTGGATCATGTCAGGTTCAACTGGAAAGCTTAGAGATGATGTCATATGGGGAGAGCATTGCAATGATTGGTGACTTCAAGCTGAAAAACTGTTCTGAGTGAGGAAAACTCTGCGTGCCTACTGAAGTTGAAACTTGTTTCAATGTTTGTTCCAATCTTATCACGAAGTGTCCTAGGTTGGAATTCATCGCACATGGTGGATTTTTCGGGCCGCTTTAACGTAATAAAACGTAGGGGTTATTCGAAGATGCCGAAGTACAAGAGATCGAAAATTTAAAAAAAAAGCACCCAAAAGTTTCAAATATTGCGACAGTTGTAATTCTGTAATTTCTACAGTTGATAATTTTTCAAAAATTTTTAAATTTGAGTGCTTTCAAATGATTTTTATTTCTGGTTTTGCTTTAAATTTTGGCCATCTTTGTCAAACAGGCTTTTAGAGCGAAGATTTTGAGGCAACGTCTTTAATTGTCGGGATAATCTTCAGAGAAAAATCTATGACAGAAAATGCTGAGAATAAGTTTTTTTGTATTTGATACGGTTACAACTATATACACTGCATCATTTGTAGCTGTTTTTTTTGCCACATACACATTATCTAGTAACTAATTTTTCTTTTTTTTCTGCAAATTTTTGCTTACTAATTAGTTTTTGGCACTCCTGAATTTTTTTTTGTTCTTGAAACTCTTTATTGCTGAGCATATATTAACAGAAACCGTTCATACAGGGGCAAACATTTACAAGAATCCTGCTGTTTACAATTCGATATCCCATTTTTTTTTCCAAATTTCTAAAAAAAAAAAAGTGGCCAGGAAAAAAATGCAGATGTTTTTTTCCTCTAATTTTATTTCAAAATGTATACGGTCGGATCGCTTTGTAATTCTTGCTCAACAATCGGGTTTTCATTTAAACTCACATGATAAAGTTTCGTTTAAACTTCGTCCGAAAACTAAATCTTGATTCCTCGCAACATATTTTGTGATACCCGAAAATTCACACAACACATTGCACACCTGTAAGCAATCAATACTAATGATGTAAGCAATCAAAATCAATTTTAATACAACTGATTTTGTTTCAGGTATTACCACACTGAATGCCAGTGGTCACCGAACGAAATTTACGCAGACTTTGGAATGATTAGCAACCTCAACATTAACCAAAACGACATTGTCACTACTGACCCAAAAAACCAGGTGATTTCGAAAAAAATTATTCTGCACAACTCTTGACTAATACAATTTTTTATTTACAGATCAGAAACAAACTATAGCTTTCTCAATTTTTTTGTTATTTTTTTCTCTATTTAGCTCTGAAATTTCAAAAGAAAGCTATCGATTATTACTTCTTTACGCAACGACTTGATGCCAGTTTTTTTGCTCTTCAAACAAAATACCTAATAATTATATATCATCTAAGTTGAAAAATGTTCAGCAAAAAATTGTCAGAATAAAACAGTTTCAAAAATAGCAAAGGTATTATAAAATTGTCAGCTCGAGTGAACTAAAAAAATGAAAATGGAGCGAAAAATATACGAGAAAGTTGATTATACACCAAAAATATAGTTAATGCCGAGAGAGTCAAAAGAAGAGTGTTAAATTAAGGAACGAATCTGAAGAGCAAACCACCTGCAACTGGTCACACAGATAGCCATAAAATAGCTGCAAGTTAACGGGTGGTAGCTTTGAAGAGCTTTAGTTCTTGCAAAACCAACTGTTTTTCGAAACTCATTCACTATAGTATAGTGCCCCCTTCAACTAAATTAAACTCTAAATTTATACGTTATGCATCTATCACAGTTCATAAAACCATATTTGAGCGCCGACTAGGTATTACGTCATAGTTAAAAACAAATGAAATCTAAACGATACAATCTCCGATGATAGTAGACCAACATTTTGTCGACCTTTTTTTAGGGCGGATCTAGGGGGGGGGGACGCCCCCACTATTCAGGGATTCAACCCCCTGCCTGCCCAAAGGCTCCCTCCTTTGGTACTTTTCACGAAATCCATTTTGGCCGACCGACAGTAAAATTTTTCTGAAGGCGCCTTTGGCGGCAATATATACTAACTTTGAGGGGGAGAGCGCGCCAAAAAAACCCGATTTTTTTGTCAAAACTTTCCAAAAAGTGCCCAAAAACGGTTTTTTTACCTGTTTTTTTAACAATAACTTTGCCTGCGGCGCAGAAAGTTTGGTCGAAGCAGTGTCTTTTTGTGCTTTAGGAGAGCTCGGAAAATCAATTTGATCGACCTAAAAAAAAGGTCGTCAAATTTTTCAAAAATTTTTTGAATATCCGCCCCCACCCCTCGAGAAAGTCTTAGATCTGCCCCTGCACAACACTAAAAATACTTTTGAGCCGCAGGCAAGGGCAGATCTAGGGTTTTCTTGATGAGGTTTTTTTGGTCGACTCTCGAGCGCTCGCTCCCGAGTTTACAAGCACTCCCAGAACACTCAAAGGCTCTAAAGTACTTGAAGATGATTTCCTCCATTTTTCTAGCAAATTTTTATAAAACCGTTTGTCATTTTCAACTAAAAAGTAGTTCAATAATTTTATGATGCTTTTCAATGTCACCAAGTTTTTTGTTTGTTTTCTGATAATTCTGACTGTATTTTCAGATCCTATTTTCTTCGGTGGTAGCAGTAGATGAATACTGCACTCTTGGAACTCAATTGGGATTGGAACTCACCATTGTAGTCCATGATGAAGTGGAGAATCAATCTTTCCCAGTCACTGCTAGCTTCATCGACATTCACGTCAATGTATTCATTTTAATTTTATCATTGTTTTCATTTCTAAAATAGTTGTAAAAGTGGAAAAAATGCAAACTCTACCACAAAAGAAAACAAGCAAAAAATATTGTACAAATTAATCGGAGCTGTCCATGATGAAGTGGAGAATCAATCTTTCCCAGTCACTGCTAGCTTCATCGACATTCACGTCAATGTATTCATTTTAATTTTATCATTGTTTTCATTTCTAAAATAGTTGTAAAAGTGGAAAAAATGCAAACTCTACCACAAAAGAAAACAAGCAAAAAATATTGTACAAATTAATCGGAGCTGTTCGTTTTTGTCGCTTTATCAAAAAATATCAGAAATTAAAATATCTGTATAACCAAAGCAAACGTAACTCTTTTTTTTTTAAATTCAGCGGGCGGCAAATTGCAAAAACCATGAGTACCAGACAAATTTTGCCTCATTTTGAGCATTTTTCTACAGCTTAGACTAAGCACTTAACCCAACTTCACTTCTATTCAAAAAAAATTAAATCAGCAAAATGCAATTGTTCCCTTTTTAGAAATTTCAGATTACTGCGGTTCCAATCACCGAAGGTGAAAGATTTTTCTTCAGATCAGAGCAATTTGTAAGCTCAAAAATAAGCTCGAAAACAACAGCATTTAAACATCAAAAACGCCCCAATAATCCTTTCCAATCGTGATTCGAGCCGCAATGAGATTTGCAGGAAAAACTTTTCCAGTGTCCCGAACAAACGGCAACAATTTTTCGCTAATTTAGACAAAGAGTGAGGAGTAGGTTAAAATAAATTGACTACAGCTCACTCTTTTTTAAGATTTTTAGGTAAAAAACTAATTGTGTTTTTTAATATCAAGCCATTATAAAAATTCAAAACGAAAAATGAAAAAAATGTTGTTTAAAAACGCTTTGATAAAATTTTGCATTTTAAATTTTGTTTTAAGTGATTCGCAAAAAAAGGTTTACTGAAGAACAATCTGTTTTACTCTGACAACCGCAACCCGTTTTCGTTATTTCCCTATAATTTCAGGATCTGCAGTCGTCAGTGGTGCCTGGAAAAGAGATCTCCACGCAGATGCACAAGGAGAAAGATGGCAGAATTGTGAATGACAGGCCATTTTCTGCCAAATCAGGAGCACCAGAGAGATTCATATTAGAGGGTAATTTGCGCTTGCTAATATATCTAGACGCAAAACAAAACAGCCTAGAATTGCAAAAAAGAGCTTCGCCCAACAATATAATTTGGTCTCGCATTGAGGAAATAACAGAAACAGACAATGCTTAAACTGATGAAGTGGTGATAAGTTTGAGATGAAGTGGCGATAAAACAGATACCATTTTTTCAGGTGTCAAAACATGCTGATTTGAATGATTTTAGAAAAATTGTGAATTCTTTTTGAAAGGTTCAAAATTCACGGCAATATTCAATCGCCGATTTCATATTGATCGATTATTTTGATTTTATATTGATCGATTATTTCTGACCACCGTTATGGCCCCATATGACTTAAATAAATTTTTTTTAGAAAATTTGTGCGTAAAAAAATAAATCGACTCAATAGTTTTAATTAGAAGAAATCACGTGAAAAATTCAATTTTGTTGTCCGACCATTGAAAATGGGGAAGAACTTTGTATATTCGGGTTTTAATCATTGGAATCGGTTGCTTGGCATATCTTCTTAAAACTCTTTGAGTCGTGAATCCAACAACATAAAAATTTTCAAAAAAACTTCCAGTGCCGAGAAAAACCTTCGCATTGAGAAGAATTGGATTGCAATCATCGGTTTTTTTACAGATAATATAGCGAAAATCTAATAAAACAGGATTTGAATCAAATTAAAATCGATTTAGTTTGATACAAAAATGCAGTTTGAAAAAAAAATTCAATCGATTCTGAATGCATTTTTTGTCAACTTACTTTGACTTATTCTCGTCCAAATAATAGTAACAACGATGTCGAGTTAAGGCGATTTGAATCAATTTTGTCTACATTTTTAGGCAATTAATTTTTTTTCTTCCGTAAAAAGCCATTCAATCCATTTTAAATCAATTTACGCGTCTAAATATGCTATCGTAAACCAACTTCTTACAGTTTTATTTATATAAAATTTGATTTAAGGATCAATTTCCATATCAAGTTTGTCAGTTTGGCCCGTTTGAAACTTTTGGTTTTTGTCCAACTTTGACAGAATAAAGCGAGGATAACTTGTTAAATTGGTAGTTTAGGCTAAGAAACTCAAATTTTTCTAATAGATAGAAAATACGTATGGCACTTACCTGTCAACATTTTTTTCTTTTATTACTTTTTTAATTTTAGTTTAATAAGTAGAAAAAAACGTTTTTTTTTGTCATTTTTTGTTTGATTTTTTCGAAGGCAACTGTTGTCGATTATGCCTAATTTACCAATGTGCTAAGGAGGCACTTAGCACAGTGGTAAGGCGTTCACTTTTAAATCGTCAGATCGTGTATTCGATCCCATGCCATGGCAATGATAGTGTGTGAGGACAAGCTCTCACTTGGCCTCCACCTCTACCACAACCTGACCAAATTTGGCTGCATAGTGGTACCACGTAAAAGTTCTAGACGCAAAAAAAACGGCCTTGAGTCGCACAAAACAGCTTCGCTTAGCAAAATAACACTGTCTGGAATGTGGGGAGATAATACAAATGGACTATCCTTGACAGGACTGTTAAGGCCTGCTGATAGCTCCTCTGCGATTCGCAGGAGCTAATATAAAAAAAAATTTACCAGCTTTGACGCGGGTGTTTATATTTAATAAAATGTACTAATAATCTAGGTAGGTATGTACAGTTAGGTACAAACACTTAAAAGAATAAAAGAAGTAAAATGAAGTGTGAATCAAAATGTTTTCTTCCAAAAACTAACACCATTTTGTAGTGATCGACCGATGGTCGATTCATGTAAAGTGTTGACTGGTATCAATACCAAAGGTCATAATGATAATCATAAAACAAATCACAACAATTATTTTATCATCACGCCACCTACAAAAAGCGACACTAGTTTGAAGAACTCAATAATTTGAACTTTAATTTGTAGTTTTTTGAATATTTTCGGAACATTCTGTGATACTTGCACAGCAACCGGCTATTCTCGTTTATATTTTGTGTATGGTGAAAAAGGGAAGCTTCTTTTTTTTAATTTCAACTGAACCAAAAGAATGTAATTCGCTGTTTTTTTTTAGTATTTCTCGACGACTTCATGACCGACGAGATCCAAGTAGTAATTGAGCCCGAATATTCGTGGAACCATTCAGGGAACTCATTCGAAGGGGGAGCCGCTTTCACTATCCTCGGAATGCATTTGCTGGACATCGGAACAGACATTTACGGAGCTTGCGATCTGAACGATACGATGCAAATCAATTTTTTGTCGTACAAAAAAGATTTCACAGATTCACTGAGTTCGAATGGACTGCAAGCACAAGCGGCGTATCTGAATCTGGGAGTTATTTCGCATATCCGTAAGTACCTTTTGGCACAGCATGGTTGCCTAAACTATAATTTTTTGTCTCTTTTCAACTCAATTTTTTCAGATAATCCACTTCATGAAAAACTCGAAGAAAATTTTCTAGATAAAAAACTGGATGAAAAAACAAACGGTTTTTTTTTGCTGAAAACATGATCCATGTTGAATAAAATTTTTTATTAACCTCTATCAAACTTTTTGGAAGCAACTTTTAACAATCCATTGCTTCATCAATTTTTTAAAAAAATTTTAGAAATGAATTGATAAATTTTTAACTCTATTTCGAAAAAAAATAGTAAAACTACAATTTTTTTTTCAAATTCTAAATCTTGATGCTAAAAATATTTAACTAAATTTAAACCTGGATTGAAAATAACAGTTTTTCTTTGTAGCCAATGCCAGATTAGCCTTTCATTCAACTGTCAGACCAACCGACTCTGACACTCAATCCAACTCCATTCTCATAGCAATTGACTTCGAGCTAAACGACGAATTCTTCCTAGAAGACGTCGATGATGATGCGACTCTGATTGTGTCTGTTCTCGCTGTGTATCATGGGTTGTTGTCCAGTTATCCGGTGTCTATTAAGACGGAGTTCACACCCGATCGATATCCAGTGGTGTTGATGGACCTGACGAGTTACTTTTTGGTCCCTCGAGAGGCGATGCCAGGGTAAGAATGTTACATAACTTCCTGACGAAGATTTACTTTTTTTATTTAATGGGAATTTTTCGAACGTTAGGATCGGTTATTTTTGCGGATCGATGTACAAACTTAAAAGACTTTAGTTTTAAAAACTACTGTGGCAAGGGTTTCTGCCAAACTGTTTTTTATTTTATTTTTTTTTTTGCGAAAATTAGTCTTGGAATAAAATCTTTAAATGCAATAGCGTGAACAGTTTTTAACTTTTTTATGAGTTTAAATGAAATCAAAATAGTGATTCAAAACAACTTAACCTTTTTTTATAACAGAGACAAAGGCATCTACCAAGTGGACTTATTTCACGACTGTGACTCTTCGGCGGAAGCACGTGACTTCAAAGTGGTCGTACACCTGCCGAGTTATGCCGACTACTACGAGACAGACTGGGTTCACAACATCGGCAGAGATGCCTACTTTGAGAATAACAGACCCCACTCAATTGAATTCTGGTTCCGCAGCATCGAAAAGACGGAATTTCTGAGGTAAAAGATCTTTTCAAAGCGACTTTTTGTCTCTCCCCTTCCCACCAAGACTATTGGCAACAAAAATCCTCAGATTTATCATTATAAATAGAAACTTTGGCTCTTTTCCAGTTTCTCCACCCCTTTCAAATTCAATTTTGAAAAGTCTATTTAACGTTGTCATAATGCAATGAAATTTAGCGTGATGAACAAATCGACAATTCTGAACAGATTTGTTCTTCATACTTTACAGCGTAACATCACGCATTTAGCCGTAATAACACGTAAAACAAATATAAAACTCGATATTTTGAAGGGGGAAACTGGAAAAGAGCCGAAACTTTAGCATAGCTCATCGGCAAAGTTTGGAAAATTGTGGCTGAGAAAACTTTGACGCAACTGATTTCCTTGTTCTATCAAATCTTCCTTTTTCTTTCTATTCTCATGGAAAGAGTATCTGCATTAAATTTTTTTTATTGTTTTTCCGCGAAAACTATTATTTGTCAAAAAGGATCGATCGAGGCTGATAGTTATCAGCTGAAGCTTGTTTGTAGATAATTTTTGATAATTTTTTGATAAATTTATCAGCTGATTTTCCAGGTTCAACGTTACCTTCAAGTTCGCAGAGAACCATCGCTACTTCAAAAGTGCCCGCATCTATTTGACTGCACTGCCTTTCGAGTACTTCTACAGGAAACTAAACCGCACAAACGACCACGCCAGGTTTTCACTGGCCACTTTTGCTCCCAAAATCAGAAGTGAAGAGATCCAACTGATTGTACAAGGTAGATAAATCACTCTTGTTACAGTGGTTATAAAAACAATTGGGCTCTTTCTTTTTAAACCCCCTTCCCAAAGCAACATATACTCCTTCCCTATAACGGTCCTTTAACCAGTAAGGGGTTTGTTACTAGGCTGAGAGTTCGGGGGGGGGGGGGGGGTATCTAGGACAACTGAGAGGGGGTAGGGGGCGGGTTTGACTTTGAAAATTTTGACGACCATTGTGGAAAATGTTGAGAATTGTCCCAAAACACAAAGAGACCCATTTTCGAAAAATATTTACGCAGCAGACAAACTTCAGAAAAAAGGCTTTTCTTGAATTTTTGGAATTTTTTTGAAAGTGTTTGGCTTTTCTTGAATTTTTGAAAACAAATTATCGCAATTTTTCGGTGCGTAATCCTCTTACATTTAGTGCATATGACACCAAAGCCCAAAATTATATGTAGTAAAATAGTAGCGAGGTCTGTACCTTCAAATCATCAAAGAGTGGAACCATATCAAAGAGTGGAGCCATATTCATGGTATATTGCTGAATCAGGGATGAATATCCCTGCTAAGTCAACACGAGCTTCGGCGATAATTTTTAAAAACTTTTTCTAAAAACATTATCGGTCCTAAATAATTTTCTGTTATACTCCAATCTTTAAAAATCGTTAAAGAATGCTTTTTCGTCAGAGGCAACCTGCTCGGGCAAGATAGACGTACACGACTTGACTAAGAACTACCCGTGTCAGTTGAGTGCCTCCACTTACTTAAACCCAGTACTCCATTCGGCAACTGAGAGCTTCCTCTTGAGTGACAGGGGCTACAAGTCCAACAACTGGGCAGGGCAGTACAATGTCGCACAGTCCCTCAAGGTGAAAGATATCACACACTTGCAAAGATTTTTAATTGAAATCAATTTTTTGTGTAGATTTTGGTGAGAAAAAAAACAGCATTTGCCGACCTAAAATTTGGGTCCACAAAATTTTCAAAAAAAATTAGTTTCTAGTTGAATTGATGACATTTTTTCAGCGAGGATTGAAAATATGTCGTTAGTTTTACTAAAACCTCTTGACTTTCAAAATGACGAAAAGTTTATTTTTGCTGTTTTATATTCCGACCAATTTTGGCTATTATTAAGCTAACAATTTCTGATGCACTTTCTGACGCAAAAATTTTTTTAAATGAAGTTGGTGATCTGAGCTCAAAAGTCAAATGATACTTCCTCCGCTACTATTTTTTTTTTGAAAAGTTGAAAGAAATTACAATACCAAATTTTATTTATTACCAATTTTCTATGAAAGCGTGGCGTGGGCGCCGAAAAAAAAAACAATAGAAATTGAACTACGGCAACTTAAATAATTGGCGTTAACTTTCGCAATTGAATTGCGATATCTTTCTACTTGTTGACGATATATCACTCTGTACTTGATATTGCGTGCAGGGTGAACTTTTAACCACAAAAACTAAAAATTCTTATTTCTTATGAGACAGTCCAAACAATCAGTAATTTGCCTTCAAACGAGAAGTCTTGTTTTCTAAAATTTGTAAAATTTATACCCTAGGTTGCTTATAAATTGTTTAAATCTTTAAAAGCGCCAGCCTTGCACAATTAAAAAAATACGTTTGGAAAAAAATGAAACCAATTTTTTATTAAAATTTATTTTTCTTGTAAAGTGTCGTGGTGGCAGCGTTCTGTCGTTTATAAGTGCTCAGAAACCGGCTAACTGTATTGCTCCGACCAATCCTTCGCTTTTGTTGTTTTTTCACTTCAAGCCAATATCTGTTAAGAAATATCGTTTTTCTAAACTATATTTAGGTAAAAAACGGCAGAATTAGATAAAAAAAACTGCAAAAACAGAACAGCGTTTGCTGAAAAAACTTTAGTAGTAAAAAACGTAGAAACCTGTATTGGGGAGGTTTGCTTCCCAATTTTTGTCTAATCTTCTCTGAAAGACGAGAATTATGCTGATTCATTGCGAAAATAATTCTCTCTCCCCTTTACTTCGTGAAAAAACCAGAAAAAAATTTAAAAAATGACCCTTTGCTTCCATTATTTTTTTCTTCTTGAAAAATGTTTGAACAACTTTAAAACTGTGATTTTTGTCATTTGAATTTGCGTACCCATTCTTACTATGAAAACTTTATGATTTCAAATGTAACTTTTTCTTCTATATCAACAAAAATATAAAAACTTAGTTGCGGCCAAACTGTGAACTGAATAGATGCACAATTTTGTTTCTGTTAATTCCCGGATTGGAGACACAAGTGGTTGAACCTGTTAAAATTCTGCTGGAAGGATCAGAAAAAAAGAAAAAACAAAAAAGAACAAAGGGAGTGTCCTTGTTGTGGAATCAGCTCAAAATTCACAAAATACACAGTTTAGCCTTGTAAAATTTTCAGTCGCGAAAATTTTTTAGTCTTGCACTTTTCAACATTACACAACCAAACAAACGTCGTCATTTTTTTGCAGGAAAGTTTGAAATTTTTTGTCTATAACGTAGTCCAGGCAGAGTCTCTTTGCGCAAAAGAAACAAAAACAAAAATGTGAAATGTGTGTTTTGCATGCAGCCAGCACCCTATTTTTTATTTAGTATTGATAAAAAACTAATGTTTCAAAAAAAAATTCCGCAATCAACAAGCCCTCTTTTTTCAAAAAAAAAGTTTTTTTAGCCGTTTGTAAAAAGTTACAAGTATTTGGTATTTTTATGAGTAGTTTCAACAGTCAGTCTGTTAACGCAATTTATCTGAGGGATTCTTGACAATCAAAATCAACCAGTTGGTTTTATCATGTGAGAAGATTTTTGGTTAGTAAGCTTCGGACTAAACACTGAAAAAGTTGACCGAAACTCGAAAAACTTAAATTATACATAAGGAAAAATGATAGTTTTCTGGACGTATTAAATTCTTGTTTCACAAGTCTGATATAGCATGACCATTTTTTTTTGTCAACTCGGGTAGCATGATTCTTGACTATAGTTGTTACCCTTAAGCAGAAACTCTGATGCGCAAAAAAAACTTAAAGTATTTTTCATAAGTTTCAGTGATATTCAAACTTTTCTCACAGCCAAAATTTTTCAAAAAATGTCCCAGTGTTTTCTCGGAGGAGTCACTCTTCATAACAGTTCACTTAAGATAAATTGACTTTTCGTAATTTTTTTTATTGCATAAAGCTTTTGGCAGATTGCTTTAAGCCAGCTTTTAGTCTCGCTCCACTCTTTCTTACACACAAAAATTTTCTGGACATGATTTCAAATGAAGATTATTTTTTCCATTTTTCGAAATAGTTCTTCCGACCATTGAAAAATGGGAGGAACTTTTTATTGTTTTTGAGTTGCTTTTGTTTTGAGCAGGTAGCGCTGGTCGAGGAGATTCTACTGTCGCGCATTTATGTCAACCTCAACACAACAGTGCACACGTTCAAAATAAGGTAGAAAAAACGAATCTTCATAATGAATAAAAACTAAAATCGGTTTGATATATTACCGATTCTAATGATATATTACATCTATATATAAAAATATTTAAATAAACACTATATCGGTTTAAAAACTAAAATAGGTATATTTCAAATTGTTTTCAGGCTTTTTGTTCTTCTAGGTACAGTAATGACGCGGAGGGGAAAATTTGGACAGATTACGAGGAGCTCAATGTCTGGCGGGAGGCAAGATTTTTTATATTTTAGTTTTTAACTGATTTATGTCAATTACAGCTTCCATTTTGGCCTTGGTTGCTCATAAATCAGTAATCCGAAATTAATCATGATCAAATGATTTGAATATTTTAATGACCATCATTTTTTCTCAAACTTTTTTCTCTAGAAGTGATGAAATTTATCTCTCTCAGTTATAATAGCCAAACCGAGGTAACTCATTATTATTTTGTAAGTTTAGGATTATGATTATTTAGACAATGTCGTTCCGAAGTTTACTAATAATGATTAAAAAAAATTAATTGAGCTCCAGCAGAATTAAAAGCGTCATAATAAATTTCGCTTCGAGTTATCTACAATAAGTAATAATGTTAATGGAAACTAGCAACTCTTACTAAGATCGAATACTGTATCTGTTTTAGTTCAACTTGGCAGATGCCTATAAGCCGACAGATTCGAAATTCACCAGTGCCGCATACTCTGTCGGCTACTTCGACATTCGGGTTCCGCAGCGACTCAAGTGGCTCCAGTTCATATTCACCCAAGTAGACCCCAAAGGGGGAGGGGTCACGTGGCGGTTCGAACTGTCGGGGTGCAAGGGGTCTGTTGGTGCTCCTCCGGCTGAGGACTACATGCGTTAGTATCTCTCGACTTCATTTCGGATAGTAGCGGCCGAACTCTTTTGTCCGTCGGATTTTTGCTTCCTTTTTTCTTTGCGTTGTAGATAATTACAAATAACACAGTTATGTCAAAAATGAAAAAGAAAAATATTCTAGTAGGATCAAAAATCGTTTGCTGGACAAGTTGCAAAAAAGGCTCCAACGAATGTCGGTACTCTTATTTGAGCTTTAAACAAGTAAGTTTTTTTTTGTTTTTTTTTCGCCGAGGCAGACAGTTGTAGACAACTTAACTTTAGCCCACAAAGGGATTCGTTGGCAAGTTTTTCGACCAACACTCGACTGCACTATAGAAAATGTTTTTAAAAATTTTATTTTTATTTATAGCAAACTTTCTCGTAACGGAAAAATTCTCTACCAATTACCTGGAGGTGAGAAGGACTTATTAGTGACAAAATTTAATTGGGCTTAATCTGTCTGTGACTTTGTAGTTTCGATAACAGTTATATCTTTCCTCAATTTTTGCACTAACTTTTTTTGTCTATTCTCTCTTCGCTCTAAAAAAGGAACGTTTCACGCCTTTTTTCTCAAAACTGAAATGTTCGTTTCCGGAATTTGAAATTCCAACTTGAAATTCTGCATGAAATCTTTTTAGTATGGCATATCAGTCGAACGCACCTGGTTTATATTTGAAGTACCGTTACCTTGCTTGTGTGTACACAGCCAAGGTATAATTGTGCCAGCTGTCAGCTCTTACAACTGTGACAATATTTGTCGTATTCAGGAGCGTGTGATGGGGACTCGAATGTTGCGGTGAGGCCCGAGTCTTACTCAAGAGGCTTCATCGCAGACTCCGACCGAAGAGCGCTCTATGTGTGTGAGAAAAATCTACTTCACAAGTGAGACTTCAAATTTTTTAAAGACGTCGATACGAATCTGATAACTTAAACGGTTTCAATTAGAAACAGGGCTGAATTGTCTCAAAATTAAATTTTTACCGAATCGTTTTTGTGGCAGAATTGTCTGTATATTTTTGACCAGATTATCTTAATTTTAGATCGGCTGAAATGTCTTTGGTCGATTAAGTACGGCAAATAGATGCTTGCCGAAAAAATGACCAGCTTGTGTCTTGGTCCTTTCTTTCCTGGATAAGTCAATTAGAAGTATCCAAATTTTTGGGGTTTGGTTTTAACCAAAAAGTCTAACCGAGTCATAACTTGACACACCTTTGGTGATTCAGGGAGAGCGTGATGGAGTGTCTTCGGATGACAACCTTCAACGGGACATTCCGGTGGACTGGTAAGTTGGTCACACGGATAATACCGGACTTAATAAGTAATAAAAACGATAAAAATCGAGATGTAATAAAAACCCGGGACGAGTTATGCGATGTGTTTTGATCGAGGTGGGTCGAACACATGTCAGAGTTGAATTTAAAAATCCTTAGTCGAGAAGGCTCTATATTCGATGTCAAAGTCGGAACCTAAAGTCGATCTCAATGTAAAAGTTATGGAAAAGTTTTAGGAAAAGACGTTTTTGGTTAAAAGTTTGAGCGAAAACTTTCGACTCATTTTAAAAAAATCCATTAAGAATGCTGCGTTTTCCAAAAGCCACCGAAGGAGAGTTGGTTGTCGCAAACCATAAGTTTCAAGCGATTCCCTTCAAAAATTTGAGATGCAGGGATCTGAGAAACTTGAGAAACTAGTAATTTTTATGAGTTTTTTTAAAAAAATTACTTGCTAGTGAACCTTTTTTGTTGCAATTTTAAAACAAAAACCCAAGTTTAATTGAGCGATTTTTCTTTAAAGATATGGTCTCTGCAACGCACTGCCCATTCCAGAAACAGTTATGCTTTTGATCTGATCAAACATTGACAAAAATTATTACGCGAAAGGCAAAAATTATAATTTTACTTTGAACAAAATAAGGTGATTACTTGTGTGTTTTATCGGTCAAATTTGGTTGACTATCATGCTGTACGAAAACACTTTTTCGTTGAGCTTGGTTGAACATTTTTCTCGGTAGAACTTAGTTGTAATAATTTAAGTTTTGGTGTAGATGGGCAAAACAAAATGAGCTTGGGTCGAGTCGGTAAAAACATATATCGCAAACCTCAACCCGGAAACAAAAACGGAAATTACGTGAACTGCCCGTACCGAAAAGAAAAAAAATATTTCTGGCTAGAACACTCCAAGTTTCAAATCTAAGTTCTGGGCCAGAGTTTCTCATTCAAGTTTTTTCTAATAAAGCAGAGATTTTTCAAATTGTTCTGTTTCTCATCTAATTTCTAATCAGAACTTCGCCAAACTTAGACTATTTCTAGCCATAAAAAGTCCCCAATCATACTTAGCTAGAGAAAATTTTTTTACCACCAGCACCCAAAACCTGAAAACAATTAATAGTTGTAGCAATTTAATGCAAACTAACACTTGTTATACCAAACAGAAGCGGATTGGGGGGGGGGGGGGGGGTTGGACGCCTTCCTCCTGAGGGATTTGACCCCCTGCCGACCCAAAGGGTCCCCCCTTTGCACTATTTTGAGATATCCATTTTTGGTTGACTGACCTTAAAATTTTTCTAAAGGCGCTTTTGGCGCCAATCTATACTCATTTTGAGGGGGGGGGGGGGCGCCGAAAAAACGCAATTTTTTGGTCAACATTTTCCAAAAAGTGCCTAAAAACGTCTCTTTTTTTGCCTTTTTTCAAAATTGGCCTGCGGCACAGAAAATTTCTGTCAAACTAGAGTCTTTATAGTCGTTTGGGAGAGCTCGAAAAATCAATTTGGTCGACCTAAAAAAAGGTCGTCATAATTTTCAAATTTTTTTTTGAAATCCGCCCCCCTCGCGCCTGATACTAAAGACTTCAGGGGTGAGGATGTTGATTTGGTCTATTGTATGTGTGTAGTGTTGAGCAAGATAATGGCAGGCGTGATTGGCTACTTGGCCAGTCCTGACTTCCAGCTGTTCGCCATCGGGAGGAGCCAGAGGACATACATGGCATCTTCTGACGTCGGCCACACCTGGATGACTGTTCCCACTAAGGTTAAACAAATACTTTTAATCACTTACCACTGATTTGTGTAAGAAAAAGTGAAACCATAGAGTAATAAAAAATTAGAATCAATTATTATTTATTCAATTGAAACCATTTAACATTTAAAAAATGAACTCATATAATGCTAAAAAATTAAAACCGTTTTGCTACTCTTCAATATCAAAACATTTTTTTTTTGTGTTGAAATTCTGACAAAAAAGTGTCCTACAATTTCCCGGGAAGACAAAAATGCTTAACATACTATTTCATAGACCAAAAAAACTATGAAAATAGCATGATAAGCATTTTTTCCATACTATGAAATTGTATGATGAGAGTTTTTTCCATAAACGAAAATACCAAAAAATGTTTGTTTTGAAAACTTGTGTTTCATCCGAAACGCTAATCCTGGACTTTTTATCTCAAAAAACCCAGAGTGTAACTGGCAGTTACCACGCAGATACGCTGCATTTGGTGATTTTTGCCACCTTTGTTAGTTTTTATATTTTCACATGGAAATATATATCTAAAAACACAACCACAACTTATTGTATATAGTTAGATAACTTTTGGTTTGAAAATTTTGGTAGTTGAGAAAAAAGGCCTGTTTTTTTATAACTTTGTTTTTATCTTTTGGGTGAAAAACTCATCCTGGACTACAATTTAAACACAAAAAATCAAATTTTGCATGCAAAAATTTTTTTTTTGCAAAAATTTATATTTGAGCACAAAAGCACGTTTGCAACCAAAAAACGGATTGAAAATTTTTTTACCTCAAATTTGAGTTTTGCATATAAAAAATGCATATCATACAATTTTCATATATGGAAATTATATGATAAGCATTAAAATCATGTTTTGGAGAGTCAAAAGGCATTCTTTCAGTAAAAATTTTTTAAAAACTTATGTAAATTCATCCAGAAACATCGTTAAACTCTTTTTGAAGATTTTGTTTTTTCTATAGCCAAGTGCTTGTCATACAATTTTCATACACAAAAATATTATGATTCACGTTTTTTTGACCGAATTTAAAATCATTTTTTTTTGAGCAGAATGATTCAAAAGATGGAAATAGATCAGAAGTATTTCTCTAAGAACTCTTAATACAGTTTTTAAATTTTGTATAAAATTGTGTGACAAGCATTTTTTCCCTAGTCGCCATATATGAAATTGTATGATAAGCAATTTCCTTTGAGGACGTCAACCCGTGTTAGTACCATACAATTAAACACCAAAATATTTTATGACTTAACACCAAAGTTGTTGCTATATGAACTTCTTATCTTAACTCCTATCACACCGAGGTTATTCCTGCAATTACCGCACGCATCAAAATAAACAACTTGATTTATATATGTTATGCTTGCTAAAATGAGGCTTTACAAATACTTCAGACTCTTATTGACAATTCGTTTTGTATTCTCAAGAAGGTTTTTCACTAAACCATTATGATTACTAAGAGAACCTAAGTTTTCCCAAAAAGTGCTCAAAAACTGCTCTTCAAAAGTTTTCCTGTGGCACATTTTTTTTTGTCAAAATATCGTTGTAAGAATGTCCTGGGAGAGCTAGGAAAATTAATTTGGTCGAACTAAAAAGAGTACAATTTTTTTTAGTTTCCCTCATCCCTCGAGAAACATCTAGATCCGCCCCTGAAATCAAAATTAATTTGTTTAGAAGCATGTAACTGCTATACCTAATGATGTAGATCATCTATAGGTGAAATACTAGTAATGAAGTAAGCGGCTGATCTAAAATTTTCACGAGGGGGGAGCGGATTTTCAAAAAATTTCAAAGACTGTCGATTTTTTATAGGTTGACTCAACTTAAAAGAAATCGACAAAATTTTGGATTTTTTTTGAAAGTCCGCTCCCCCTCATGAGAACTTTAGATCTGCCCCTTACTCTATTACTAGCATTTCACCTATAGATGATCTACCTCATTAGGTATAGCAGTTACTTGCTTCTAAATAAAAAATCTCTAATTTCAGGGGCGATGTTTCTCGAGGGATGGGGGAATTTCAAAAAATGTATTTAGGTCGACCAAAGTCATTTTCTGAGCGCTCAAAACATTTGGCCAAAACAGGGTATTTTTACTGCTTTGGGTGAAGTGGGAAAAATAATTTAGTCGGACTAAATTAATTTTCTTAGTTCACCCAAAACAGTAAAGACCTTGTTCTGACCAAACAATCTGCGCCGTAGGCAAATAATTGAAAAAACAGGCCAATTGCGTTTTTTGGTGCGCGTTTCCCTTTCGAAATTAGTACATATTAGCGCCGAAGGCGCCTTTATAAAAATTTCAGGGTCCGTCTGTCAAATTATTACAAATGGGATCCTTTGGGTCAACAGGGGGTCGAATCCTTGAAAAACGAGGCGTCCGAACTCCCCTACCCCCAAAATCCGTTGGTGCATAGAGTGTTGACGCAAGTTTTTAAATGCAAGAAATACATGAAAGATAATATAGAAATTGTGTTCTTTTTAATTTATCAACTCAACATTTCAAATTTTTTATTTGTTTTTATGTGTTATTATGGCTAATCCCAATTAAAATCACAATTGTCTAAAATGTTCAAAATTGACTAAATTGAAAAAAATTGCTCAAATTTAATTTCAAAAGTACGGCAGGGGTGGGAATAAGGGGGTTGGAAAAGAGGCAGCAACTGCATCTGCTTTTTTTGTCAACCCTGGATGTTAATTTCAGGACTGGTGGGAGGCGAGGGCTCAGAGTCGACAGAAGTTCAAGCCAGTGCTCGTGATGCCCCCCACGCTCCCATCCAATCACGTCAGTGACTCCACTGTCAACTGGGGGGCCAGAGGACTAGAGGACCAGTGGACAGAGGGAGAGGTAAAATATATCAAGAAAAGTTATGCCGAATAAATTTCCCATTTACAGTTTTTTTTGACTTTTTGCAGTTTTTTCACTTCAAGTTTACAAGTATATGAAAAAAAATCTTTTTTGATCTTCTGCGTCTGTCATGCGTACTTTTTTTACAGGACAAGATATTCAATTGCGATAACTTGTAAATATACACATGAGTAAGCGAAAACAACAAAAAAAAACAATTGGGAGTCATCCATTAAAAACGAAGTCGCGTTCGCATAGTCAACTCGATTTAACAACTAGTCTATAAGATACGGACAAGCTTCAATTTAAGATAGTTTAGCTATTGGAACGTTTTCGGATAAGAAAAATACTGCTCGTATCGGAACGAAACCATGAAAGTTCTAATTACCCTTTTAAGGTTTTTGAGGGGTTGGTTCAACGCAAATGGGGGGTTAAACTTACGAGGGGAAAACTGGATGGGGGAGGGGGCGGTGGTAAACTGACGAGGAGTAAACTGGGGGGGGGGGGGGGGTTAATTTGCGGAAGGGGGTTGTTCAAAGAGGCGATGGAATTCACGTAGTATAGAAAAAGTAGAGAAAACTTAAATAAATAAAATCTTGTGATAAGTAAACATTTAAGAAACGTAATACGTAGCAACTGCACGAAACAGGAAATAAGATAACTTTGAAAATTTTTTTGCCAAATTCTTAATTTATGCTCAAAAAATACATCATAATCGATTATAATCTTTTACAATGGATTGAAATGATTAAAAATCTTATGAGTATAATCCATTTTTAATGGGTTACAATCGATTATAAATAAGTTATGTTGATATACAAAATACTAGGATTATAACCCATTTTTGATGGATTGTAATCCATTTCTTTTCTAATTTTATAGAGACTGACTATAAAATGACAATATAATCGATTATTATCCATGGAACTCCAGTGCGGGTACGCTAAGTGATCATAGAAAAAAGGTGAATAGCACAACTTAACCAGCCTGCAAAAATATGCCAACTTTTAAACACATACAGCATCACAAAATAACTCACAGATGAAACAAGTGTTTGAAAAACTCAGCTCAGGGGATCAGTTTCTTTAAAACACCAGAGAACATTGTTTTCAGAAGTATAGAAATCTTTCTTTGTGTGAGGTAAAACTTTCTTCGATTAAGAAACTGATCGCCAAACTTCAACATCAAAAGCTCATCGTTGTTTACAAGTCATGGTTTTTTCTAGAAAAGAATATTGCGATTGCGGTTGATGTAGAATTTGAAGATTACACCACGATCTCGAGTGTTTTGCCAATTTAGTCGAATAAAACATATCTTGAGAAATTGACTTATTTTCTCCTGCCGAAAAATTTTGAACTGCAGACTGCAGTTAAGCAGATGCTTTTAGAATGAATAAAATGGATACAAAGAGAGATTATTGACTCCGTTGATTTTTTTGAAAGATGAAACCTTAAAATTAGAAGAGGAGCAACAAAACGAGTCAATCACGGCTAAAACTGAATGATTAGCAAGGAACTCGGAAGAAAAATGATTCTTCCATTCGAATTAAAGCACTTCAGACTCAAACTAGAAACCAAGACATTCAACAAAATGCGCATGGAAGAAGCCGCCTAATAATGTTTCTAGCGCTAGCTCGCAAAAGTAAACGTGTTTTTGCTCTAAAGTTTTCAAAAATCAGAATATTTTGGATAAGCATCGCTGAACTCTGTGACGTTTCAAATCAAGTATATATCAGAAAACCGAATGTGACATTCGAATGCCCCAATCCACTTAACAGACGCAAGAGAGATAGAGATAGAGAGAGAGAGAAAAGCTGGAATAATTCTGGGGCGCATTACCTGAAATGGCTAAAAAAAGGTGACTTTTCCAGCGGAGAGTAAGAATGGATTCTCGAGAGTTTTATCAATAACATGAAGAACCATGAAAAAAAAACGATAGCTCTTCACCGAAACCCGAAAGCCTCACAAACTTCTAAACGATATTCCAATAAATGACAAAAGAATTGCTCTTGAATCGTCACAATTTGTACATTATTGTTCAATAAATGAATACAGGAATTTCAATGAACGAGAGCCAACGCTCGCTATAGATTGAGAGAACCCTTACTTGAAAAGTGGCAGTAAATTTGTGAAGGGACACTTCGCTGTAAGCCTTACAAAAAACGCTGTCTGTACCTCGTATAATTTCAAAAGGCATATAACAAGGATCTTTGAATCCAGCAAAAAATTGTAAACATCGTCATTAACCATGAGTTTGCCATGTATCCATTGGATCAGCCTGTTGTGAATAACCCTGTACCATGTAAGTAACCTTACAGCGTAATAAACGCATAGTCAAAGGCAAGACAAAGTGACTCCGACGACTATTCTGTACTCAATCCGGCGACAATTTTTGATGAATAAGGAGAGATGTCAAAAAAACTATTGAAAGTTGGTTTGGGAATGAAGGTTTTGGTTCATCTTAAAATCCAAATGGTTTCAACTAGACAGCTGAGCATGCTAAGGAAGAATGTGCTACAAAAGCTTAACTTTGGTGACTTCTATCTTAAAATCAACCCAGTCGACCAGTCGACCCAATCGACCAAGGATATCTACTGCGGTTTAACGGACAACAAAGATTATTATTTGAGTGATAATACCAACTAGATCTAACTGATGGTCGTAGGATAGAACGGTGTTCTTCATTACTGACAGCCAGAAAAACGACAACATACTGAGAAAGAATATATTTCCCCTTGTTGGGATAGAATTTGCACAGACATCTTTTCCTTACTTCAAGAACACCCCAATAGAACCGGAAAATATAATTGGAAAATAAGACTTGGAATGTAGAATCGGAAATAAATCGAAAAAATCAATTGAATGGGAAAAAAAAATGAACGTTACTCATTTTATTGACCCTTTCAAATCGATACAAATGAAGGCTTTTTTACATCTACCCCCAGCAGTAAATCAAGAGTTTATCTGCGACGAAGATAGACTTATCGGCCTAATAGTACTCACTTGCAAGAAAGAAAAGTCAATAAAGCTAGAATTAGACTCGAAAATTGAAATCAAACAAATTCGTAAGAATAAATATCAGATAGCAGATATTCACCAACTGGTAGATAACGTAGCATCCCTTTCTTCAAAAACTCCTCGGAGAAGTTTGTTTTGCAAAATTAGATCTTAAAAACGCACACAGTCAACTGAATTTGGAAAGTTTTGCGGGCAAACATTGCAGTTTTTTCATCGTGTGCGGAAGTAAGAACGGTTCTTTCCAGTTTCCAGTTTTTCAACTTGTTTTCACGGACTAGGCGAATTGCAAATTGACTTTCAAAGGGTGATAGACTCAACCATCGGTTTCAAAGGTAGATAGACTCAACCTTTCACTTTTATATATAATGGACATTTAAGTTTCTTCCGATGGATGTTTTGAAGATCATCGAGAGATAGTTTAGGTCGATGACAAGAAGAATTAAAGGTACATACTTCAAAAAGGAGCTAGAATGTCTCGGTTTTAAGATATTGGAGTTCGAAATGGTCCCTTTAAGAGATCAAACAATTGCAATTTATTCCATACAATTTCCTCCAAATCTGAAGAAACTGCGCCCATTTTTCCGATCGATTAAAAAATTATTGAATTTTTTCCCAAAAATGGCAACTCCTGGAAGCCATTTAAGACCTTTACTAAAAAGTTGGTCGGCAGATTAAACAATCGCTTTCAGAAAGCTGAATTCTGAAATTGAAAATCAAACAGAACATAACAATTTCGACATCAATTTGAATACAAAAGTTAAAATAGGCGCCTCACAAAACGGTCTTTTTGCTACGCTCCAAAAATGCATGGGGACTGATGAAGACCACTCAATTTTGCCATTCAATTTTCAAATCCCTACAACGCGAAACATTCAACGATCAAATTTGAACTGCTGCAAGTCGTTTGGGCCGTAGAAAATTTCAAAAATTATTTGTACGGGGCTGAATTTGAAATATTATCAGACCACAAAGCATTAGTTCCCGCTTGGTCTTGTATCCACAGGGAGAGAACATATCACTGCAATTTAGCAAAGATAGTTGGCAGGTTTTTAACTCTGCAATTCACGAAAAAAAAACCATTTTGCCGAAAAAATATGGGTTTTACCAAACTCATTTTAAAAATTCTAAAGAAAAAACCCATATCACGTGCAAATTATGACAAAGAAAAATGCGAGAGCCGCAACTTCCAAAATCACTTCAATTATAGATCCATCGGATATTTCGAGAAATCAAAGTCAAGTTCAAGTTCACAGAATCAAAGTTTTGGAAAAATCCATTGACAGAATAAAATGTTATAAGATTGTCGCGGGCTTTCCAAACTCAGCTAGTTCCGAATTGAAAATTTAAAAGTGTAAGCAATGCCGTTCTGAAAAATTAGATATTCTCAGTCGGATTATTCTGAAATTATTTTTTCTATTAATTTTTCATCTCAATTTTTGCCTTTTGCGTTTTTTGACTGTTTGTTCAAAATTATTAAAAACGGCCATGGAATCTAATGCTATAAAAAAAACAAATTTAAAAAAACGGAATTGTAATTAATCACTCTTCATCCGATTTGACTGTAAGTTATAGTGCTGAATTTTGTCCTCCAAATAATCTACCATAACCAAAACAATGCCGCGTGTATCTCAAATTGCCTAAAAGGCCATTAGAAATTAACAATTTCTTTGATAAAAAAAATTGTCCAGCTCACTGCAGAAGATAACATCTTGAAACCCCTGGTCAAAGCATAAGAAGAGAAAGAAGTAGTTTCATAAAGATCTCAATGCTTCAATTGGCGTATTATGTATGGATAACAAATTATGATCACCGTACGTTACACGAAGGTCGGCCAGACCAATTTGTAATGAAATTCGTTTCAAAGAATAATTGGTGGCCACACTTAACTCTGATGATTCATTTTCAAGGAAAGAACTGCTGAGACTGCTTCAAAGCAGGTATACATCTTACAAGGTCTACAAAGCATTCACTAAGTTTTCAAGGTCTGCGAATTAAAAATTCAAAACTAAGATATTAGTTAAGATTTTGCAGGCCCAGTGGGTTCAAATAGTAATTATATCCATTCATCAATAGACAGATACTCAAAAATTCCTAGAGCTAAAATTACTTCCATTAACTAAGCTAAAACAGCTATCGACTGGGGACCCGTGGAGAAACTTGAAACTTTCTCAAACTAAAAAAAATCGAGGACATCAAAAATACCAAAACGTTACCTAAACTGTTCAGTTTCTAAAATCATTTGGATTCTTCGGATTATAAATCAGGAAAAAAAAATTGTTTACTTTTCGAAAGAACACTTCAAGAGAAAAACAAAAATTCTGTGGAAAATTTAGTCTATCAAGTTATCAATGATTTTTACACTGGGCAGATGATAGAGTGGAGTATGGTTATCTAGGCACTCCACTAGAGAACAAGAACAGACAACCTGTCAAGAAAGGATATGACTCCGATCCAAGTCCCTCTTTTCCACAGAAGTTGCCGAAGACGAAGATCATCAGTATTTGGGCTCGAAAAATCTTTCAATGCTCGAACACTAATGTAAAACTAGCCAGTGGAAAATTTCTCCTTAATTCTGACATGTGAAAACTCATCCAATCAACTTGGACTTCGCGACTTCCATTCGCGACTTCAATCATTCTTACGAAGTAGTGTGACAGAACAGAAGAATTGGCAAAAAACATAGCAAGAAGTCGAAGTCTCTCCATAAGAAAATCTCATGACAATCAGAATGAGATTCGTTCGACGAGATCCAGTAATGAAAAACCGAAGAAGACAGGCTCCGGTAAGAAACAAAAGGAAGAACTTCTCCCAAGGTTACTTAGCTGAAGATCCTTCTGCTTTCGATACAACAAATTGAATTGATTGGATGAGAGGACAGAAAAGTGCTTATTTGCAACTACGGCCATTCAAACTCAAACCGTTAAACCCCACTCCAACTGGTAGCCCAATTAAACTTGCACGAGATATGGAGTTAGATTTAGACAAACAGGGACCATCAACAGAATGCCTGATAAGCATCATTCCTGCTCAAACTTCCAACTGCACTGAACTAGGAGCTCGAGATACAATCCAGCCTCCTTTTGCATTTGACTTTTACGACACTCCTGTGGAACAGTTAAACCTCAGCGGACAAAAGTGATTCACAACCGCCAATTTTCAAAATAGACGATGCTTATTCTGCCAAAAACTGACCAGTTTTCGAAATGCCTGTTCACTTTCACGTTATAGCTGTATTTCCACAAGGTCTAGGCGAATTGTTGGATCTGCAAATATCTCAGGTGAAAGTTTATTTGTAGATGTTGTAGGTGAAAAAGGCTTGGGCAGCGCAGAGTACTTGATCATCCTCGGTAAAGACGCTATTAGTGATCACATTGCAGAATAATAGATTTAGATTGCAACCTCAAAAGACAGGTCGAAACGTATCTCGAAAAAGTTTTTCCTGAAACTCAATTCCAGAACTTGCGAGTACATTTTCTTTAGATCAAAAATGTTGTGGGGCTTTTCATTTGTAATTCGTTTCAAATTCCTTTCGAGTAGGTTAAAATCCCTTTTAGACAAAATCGTTCGCCACCGGATGCTTAATTAATTGCCAGTCAAATTTTTCTATACGTGACTCCACCGAATTTATACAAGATTACAAACAGTGGTAAAAATAACACTGAACTTATCACTACTTAAATCAGTGGGTGCTTTTCATTAATGTCACCCCCCATATTACTCAAAAATTTGAAACTGGTTCATCAATTTTTCAATTCAGAATTCTACAACTTTGTTTTACCTCAATAACTTTCCAATTGCGTTTGACATTTTTTAAGCTCAAATTTAGCTTTAGTAGTGCAATCTAAAAATAATTCACCTAAACCTTGGTGCAAATTTTTCATACATGACTAGAGTATTTTATTCTTATTTACATATTTTTGTCAGTCTTCGCTCTCTGCCAGAGAAAAATTGATTATTTGCATCTATAATTTATGGAATTTAAATTTTTCCATATGGGGTAAGTGCTGTGTTTCCTTAATTTATTTTAACGAGTTACTCACTTTTCCAGGTTATGTATGACCTTGACGATTACTAGCGATCTCCATCGGAGTGAGCAAATTCAGAGTTTTTGCGTTTAGTTAGGAAAAGACTCTTTTCAATTGAATCATAATCATTACTTTCTTACTAAATTTAAGCTTAGCTTAGAGCATTAGTTTAGTTAAAAATTTGCTACATTTTATAAGATTATATCTGTTCACCATTCGATAAGTCGGAGCCACATCTTGCTCAATTAAAATATAAGAAAGCACTGGCAAAAGCATAAGGCCGTAGTTTACTTTCAAAATTGAAGTGTAAGCAAAATTGTTCCGTTTTTAAATTCAAAAAAAGGAGACAAAAAGATATGTGACTTATATATAGTTTTTTTTAATGAAAAAGTTTGTTCATATTAGCCGCTAACACCTCATATTTAGAGCGACATAGATCATGATTTTTGGCAAATACGGTAGCGCAGGAGAATCGCATTGATATAGTGGACAGGGACAACACATTCCATTACGAGGCCAAACTGTGCACTGGATAGGAGCACAATTTTGTGTCTGTATGTTCCTGGATTCCAGATACAAGTCTTTAAATATGTTCCAAAATGTAAGTGCATTCCATAAACAAAATTTCAGTGGATTAACCTAAATTTTGTCGGCACATTTGTTTTGTTGCGGATTCCGCAACAAGCCAATTCAGCTAGTTGTTCTTGATTGCGCTACTGTAAGTGGATTCCACAAAATGTAAGTGAAATCCGCAAAATTTAAGTGGAATCCTTAAACAAAATGCGGATTCCACTTACAATTTGCGGATTCCGCGACATCGGAATGTAACTGTACACATGACTTATAATTTGTATGTGGATTCCACGAACTGTTCTGGATTCCGCATATACGGTTGCGGATTCCACAAAATCACCTATTTTTGGAGCGATTTTGAGCGGTGCATTGTTTTAGGTATTTGTTTCTGGAATCCAAAACAGCATAGGACATCAAAGAAAAGAAGGAATGTTGCGGATTCCGCGACAAATATGATTTTGGCCTGTTGCGGATTGAGTTTACAATGCAGAGAATGCACAGTTTGGCCTCGTAATGTCAGTCAAACTTTTTTCTTCGTTAATAGCAGCGCCGGTGTTGTTTCGGCGACCGATTATATATAGACTGGACAGGGGTTCATACTCGCGGAGCTTATCTGGAGATATTGCATTTTTTGTTGCATTCACTGAACTTTAGTTGCGAGTCTGTAAAAAATCCGCGATAGTCTTAAAAGTAGTTGCGATAGACTGAAAAAATATGAGCACTGAAATTCGGGACGTTATTCAATAGACTGGACATTAGTTGCGCTAGTTTGAAAATTACAAGCAATAGACTGGATTTTAGTCGCGGTAGTCTGGAAGTTATTCGCGATAGACCGGATGATAGTCGCGATAGTCTCGAATGTGTTCGCGCTAGTGTGAAAATTTGTAAAAAGAGCCTGAAAAACTATTCGCATTTTTCTGGAAAAAAATAATAATTTACCGTTTCAATTAAATTACTCGATACTCTTTTTCTAGGTTTTTCGGGCTAACAAAGACGGGGTGTACTTCCAGCAACATCAGATGACGCAGAATGGCACCCAGACTATCTGGACACTTATATACGACTGGGGATCGGCTTGTTGCTCCGGCATAAGCACGAAATGAGATCTAATGAGAATTATTTCTCAAAAAGTTTGAAATCGTGAAAATCTAAGTGTGTGTAATCCTAACTTACGAGTTCTTTGTTTGTTTCCAAACTGTTGACTTAATTCAAGTTTCACGTGTTTCAAACTCATTATGCTGGTTTTTAAGTGTATTTGATGGTATAATTTAGCTAGGATAGGTTGATTTTTAACGAAGTCATGATCATAGCGAGTTGCTTCTGAACGATTGATTGGATCCACTTAGCTCTGATTAAGGTCGCGCCTGTCCTAAAAACGTCAAAATAGCGATCATATCATCCCGTGTTTTGATATAGCAGAGGAAAATATTCGGGGACAGCATCAGAGGAACTTACAAAGTCCTCGGTAAATTCTGAACTTCCTGGCAGGAGCCGTTCAAGAGCCGTCTGGAAGTCTATCAAAATTTGTTGAAAACTCAAATCAAATTCAAATACCGGTTTGAAAAATCGAATTTCTGAACAGGGAAAATCACAATACAGAAACAGCACATTTATTTTTAATTGTATAAAAGTTTACCTGGGATGGCACCGTCGTTAGTCAGCGATCAACTAACGATTAAGTTTTGTTGACTTTTGGTATCCTAGTAGCGATCGACAATCAAGTATTGGTCCTCCGAGAACTGATTAATGTGCTAACAAACGGGTCGAATATTAGCAATCAAATATATCATTTTGAACGGGTATCAGCGCAACAACACTTTGAACTTATAGTTTTATATAAAAAAAACCGATAGAGTAGTTTATAATTGAGTGGTGTAAAGTAGAGTACACCATCTGTTCCTCACGCATTTTGTTTTCCACCACGCATCCAGTCTCAAGTATGAATAATCGATTATGAAATGAATTTAAAACCAGTCTTACAAAAATTGCAAAAAATTGATTTTAATGCACTGATAATCGATTATTATCTCTCTTTTTGAAATCAAATATAATCAATTATAATACTTTATAATCAATAATCGAGTGTTATAATTAATTATTTTTATCCGAGTTTCTAATTCAATTGTTTTGCAGAAAAATCCATTATAATCGATTATAATTGATTATAATCCCTTTTTTGTCCATTTTGTCTTTCACCTTGCACCTGATTTGCTTATATTTTATGATAGATTATAATAGATAAAAGATTATGAGAGATTATAAAAGATTATAAGAGATTATAAGAGATTTCGAAAAAAAATAAATAGTTTGTATTTGACTGTAATTTATTATAAGTTTGAAAAAATTGTATCCTTATAATGGATTATAAATCGTTTAAACATCTAATTTTGGCGCATATAATAAATTTTAAATTTGATGAAAGTACAATTATATTTGTAAAATGATCGTTCATTTTCTCTTTTTACTGAGTGCGGGACCGGATAAGTTGGTGCAAACTTTTAGCTCAACACTGTTCTTAACCCTACCCTTATTTTCTAGTCTCAAAACATTTAAATGAACACTAGAGAAGGCAACGTTAGAGAGAGAGAGAGAGAGAGAGAGAGTGTGTGTGTGTGTGAGAGAGAGAGAGAGAGAGAGATAGAGAGAGAGAGAGAGAGATAGATAGATAGATAGATAGATAGATAGATAGAGAGAGAGAGAGAGAGAGAGAGAGAGAGATACATTTTTTTCTGATATCCTTGCAAATGGTCTGCCAATTAAGGCTAGTCAAGCTTCAAAAAAAAATTTGGGTTTGAATACAATTGAAGCAATTTAAGTGCACGCTGTCATAAGTGTACACAAAATTTTAAAATGATTTAAATAATCTAAAACCAATTGGAGAGCAAGAAATGAGAAAATAATGGAAATTCTAAAAGGTTTGCACACATCCGTGGTTTCGTAGAAGTTTTCACTCTGTTGAAAATTTGACTGATGAGCGTTTCTACCTTATTTCAACAATGTTACGGATTTTCTTGTTCCCCAGAGTTCTTGAGAAACAGCTGAACCCGCACCGAGCACCCATGGATTTAAACCTAGTATAATAGATTCCCGAGACAAAAACAATCCATTTTAATCCATTAAAGATGTAAAATTCAGCAATCGATTATATTGCCATTATAATCGATTTTTTTTTTTGAAAAAACAAATATCCGATAAAATCCATTATAATCGATTCTAAAACGCAATTTTTGTCACTGAAAACGAATTCTTTTGCCAAGATAATTCATTATAATCGATTCCTTTAAATAATAAAACACAATTACAATTCTTTTTTTTTTTAGAACTATATTCGAATATTTTTGCAGAAATTTTGCAAATTTTGCAAGAAGTTTACAAAATGTATGACATGTCTTATCCTGAATACCATGTCTCAATGTCACCTCCTCAAGCTTTTTTCTTTCGCCCAACTAAAGGGTTGCGGGTAAACTGGGGGGTATAATTAACCCATTCTCTAATTCTCACCCCCTCCGCAATATGTTATACGTAGCAATGTTATACGCAGCACTAAACAGGAAATGAGATGACTCGCGCGACATAAACAATTTTTCGAAACAAGCCATTATAATCGATTATAATCGAGTATAGCGAATTATTTTGGCGCAAAAGTATTAGGATTATAATCAATTTTTAACGGATCGTAATCAAATATATTGGATTATATTGACATAAAAAATTAAATTTTTTATAATCCATTTTCAAAGGATTGTTATAGGTTATTTTGTAATTTTTTAGATACTGACCTTATTATGACGAAAAAATCCATAAAGTAATACAAAATTCAAGAAAAACTAAAAAGGGTTCCTTAATTGGTTTATTTCAACGGCTATATATATATATATAGTTTTCCGGCATACAAAATATTCCTTTCCCGTTGGATTAAGGAAAAATTTTGAAAAGCCGTTTTACATTTGAAAACAATTGTATATATTGTATAAACATATAACTAGCCATATAAAAAATCAAAATTTAAAACTTCTTCTCAAGGCTAAACTAATGGTTGGTCAAAGTAACAAACTCAAACGTACTTTTTTTCTTTTTGAATATTTTTAATTTGCTTAGAATGTTTTTATTTTAGAAGAATAACTAGTCAGAAATTCAACATCAGATGCTAGAAAGGTTTTGGCGTTGGATTTTGTTGTCGGCAAAAATGTTCGGGAAAAATTTTTCGATTGTTTGTTATTTTGTAGACTAGTATGGCGAGCAGTTATTTTTCAAGATGTTTGTTAGTCAAAGCCAGAGTAATTAGAAAGATCTTATGTTCAGATTAAAGTGAGAAGAAAGTGCAAGGGAAAAACTAAACCCTTCAAAAAAATTGCTCGTATCAGGGCGAAGATTGACTGCCTTTTAATGTATATAGAGCAGTAATAACATGAAAAAATTGAATGATGTAATAAAGATAATATGGCAATTTTTTAACCCCGCTCACAATATAAAAAAGCGATATATTTCGCTTCTAGTAACAAACTAATTTTGGCAAACAAGTTGCCTTCAACCAATTTGGAACGATTTCTAAGACGGATAAAATCTCCGCTTACGCGAGTATAGCGCGAAATATATCGCGCGTTAGTTGTACCAAATTGGCCAAAACGGCAATCTTAAAACCCCCATAACTTTACAAGTGATCACAGGTAAAATATCTTTTCAACTTTAATCTCAGGACAACAGTACCTCTTGAATGATTTTTAAAAAATCCGTCAAAATGACTACTTAAAAAACCACTCCGAGCACAAATATTCTGTTTTTTTTTTCGTTACGAAAGTCGGTACAGAAAGCTCAGGGGCGCTTTACTTCTTTTTCAACATAGACAGAGCCAGAGTAATTAGAAAGCTCTTATGTTCAGATTAATGGGACAAGAACGTGCAAGGGAAAAACTAAAACATTCAATAAGGTTTTACAGCAAAACTTTAGTTTAACTTCTAGTGTTTTTCGAGAGTACTGCTGTATGCAATATGCAATGACGATGTTTGTAAAATAGGGTCGTAAGCTCTATATATAGCATGCAACTGTGTGCACTTTATAGAAGTTCGGCGAGCTCTTTGTGAACAGAAAAGTTAAGAGTGTTTAAAGGGTTTGCTCCGATGAGTTTATCAAACTTGTGATGCCTTTGAAAGAGTTGTTGATTTCTACAATATTTTGGTTTTATTAAAATGATGATATGAATGACTTCTTTGTTCTAAGCTGAGCTTCATTGATTCAAATCCTGTCTCAATCTATGAGTTAGACTGGAATGAACGATCCGATTTGATCGATGTTCATTGAGGTATGATTCACATGCTTTTCTGTTCTGCAAAAAATTGTCGACGATAAGATTGTACCGAACGGTTACTTTAAGAAAAACAGTTTTCGATAAAAATTTCGTCTTTCAGATGAAAACAATTTTCATCATTCTTCAAACAGCCTTCTTGATTTTGGATGTAACGGTGAGTTTGCAGATCACAACAGTTTTCACTGCAAGATATGTAATTGAAAAACAGTATAGTGCTAAGAAATGGAACTTCATGAAGATGATGATGTCAAATGAGGTTGCGAGATGGTTACTTCTTTGAACAAGCAGTTGAAGAAAGGCTGAAAAACTGATTGCCCCGGCATATCAGGATAAATTTTTTTTCGGTTGTGATGAAATGATTATCGCGGAGATCAATTATAATAGAAGGTGCGTTGTTAGTATGGTAATAATGAATATATCTAGTTCTACTCCCGCTACGACCGCCAATAGATTCTCAAGGAGTATAATGGAATCCGGAGATAAAAACAATCCATTATATTTCATTAAAGATGTAAAATCCAGACCACGAAATCGATTATGATGTGATTATAATCGATTGTTTTTGAAAAAAAAATCCATTATAACCCATTATAATTGATTTTAATCCAATATTTTTGGCATGGAAATCGATTATTTTTGCCAAGATATTCGGTTATAATCAATAATTGTTGAAATAAAAGTCCATTATAATTCATTATAATTGATTATTAAACATTTCATTTTTAGAACTAAATTCGATTATTTTTGCTGATATTTTGAAAATTTTGCAAGAAGTATCCAAAACGTATGCCACCACGTCTTTTACTAAATGCCATGTCTCAACGTCTCCCCCTCAAGTGTTTTTACCACCTCTACAACTAAAGAGGGCGTTCTCAGGGTTTTGGAGGGTGGGGGAGGGCTGAGGGGGGCTAAATGGGGGCGGGGGGTTTGTGTCAACCATTAACCCCTCTCCCCCAAAGTCTATTAAATAATCCCTCATGTTCATTCATAAAAGGGAGTGGTGCTTGTGGTAAATTGGCAGGGAGGGCCTAAAAGGGGGGAAATAAACAGGGCGGGGGGGTACAGTAGAGGGGGAGTAAACTGAAATGAATTGAAAGAAAGACACAAAAAATTTATAAATTTTAATTTGAAATTCAATGTTTTATGAAACGTAATTTCTAGCAACTGCACTAAACACGAAAAGAGAAAAATTTGAAAAAAGTGTAATTTTAATGATCAACCTCTCGGAAAAATCCAATATAATCGATTATTATAGACTACTTTGACCTAAAATATTAGGATTATAATCAATTATTTTGTAATTTTATATATATAGATACTCATGGCTGTTGTGCGATGCGGGCTAGAACTTGGCTGTTGTGCGGCTGCTATAGTTTAAATAGGTTGAAATGGTGTCAGTGTTTTCTAAAGAAAACGTTCTTGTTAGTTAAAATGGTGTCAATATAAGTTAATATGGTGTCAGTGTTTTCTAAAGTAGAAAATTATGTTAGGTTTTTACTAAGCGTTCATTGCTGGTTGAATGCTTAGTAATTTTATCCTAAATTATAAGTCTCACCTTAGATCGTCAAATTGTCTTGACAAAAAGTAGAGTAGAAACAATAGTTAGAAAAGGTATGAATTAATTAGTTGATTAGATACAGAGCACTGGGTTATTAGATTATATAAATGAATCGAACAGCTTAAAGAAATATACCTATGAGGGGAGGTTGAGCTAATCTTATTTTGTTCATCAATATTTTATCTTCTTACTAAGGTCGGTGGCTGATTAGTATGTATGGTTGCCCTTGATGTTTGTCCAAGTCAGCACTTCTGGTTGGGTCGTCTGAATCGTCTTGCCGTTGTCCTTTGAGTACTTGTAGTCCAGACTTCCTCGGGGGTGCGTATCTCGAGTATCTCGATTTATAATTTTTCAAATCAAACTTAAACTGAGAATTTATTCTCTTTTTTTAAATGAAAAGGGCTAGATTAATTTTAGTGTTAGGGCAGAAAAGAAAAATTATTTATTTTTAAAAGATTTGACTGAAGAGAAATGACTTGCTGCTGACTGAGCAAAATGAAACACTGAAGATTTCAGGCCAGTCCTTTTGCTCATAAGCATAAACCGGCGGCTGATTCAATCTTTAATTATTCAGGTTTCACCTGCTCCTTTGTTCTCCCTTTTTAATAAGGGAATTTCAACTAGTTTTTTATTTGATTTTTTCAAATCAAATATCTTCAACTTATTAGTCCCCTTTGATAAAAACCGCAGCCTTCAGTTTGTCTTATTAAAAATTCATATTACTCTCTCTGATGCATCATATTGCAGGTGCACCTCTGCTTAATCAAAGCAAGGAGAATTTCAGTGCAGCCGGCGAGACTGCTAAATATTTATCCAGTTTGTTTCAAGTTAAGTTAAAAGGGACGTATTAATAATCGCCGCCCTTTTAAAATATTGAGCATGAAAAAATGAGAAAAATTGGACAAGTATTTAAAAAGGAGTGGATTTTCAAAACAAGATTTTATAGTCCTAATAAGAGTAAATCAGTCAATATCTGATTTAGTGAAAAGAGGCTTTAATTTAAATGGCACGCTCCAATTTAGAATTGGGTCGTTAAATAAACAATTAAGACAATGGTCTTTTGTGTATGTGTAGTATTTCGCAATACTACAACTCACCCCTTTTTTTAGAAAATTAAGCTGTTCGATTCTTACAGTTACCATGGTGAAATTTTAACACTTTAATGATTAAATACTATAGTTATAAAATTTAAAGAGAACATCAAACGAAAAAGTTATAAAGACAAGTTAGGTTTTATCTAGAGCTTCCTTCCGGATTCAAGCTCTACGTTGTATGATCTGAGGATCGCTATCTTCCTCTGTGAAGCCTCTAGTTTTTGTTGCAACTTCACGATTTTCTTCTTTTTAATCTTGTTTTTGATTCGTAGTCTGCTCATTCCGTCCGTAAGTTGTTGGATGTCGTCCTGTTCTTCCTGTCTGCTTTCTTTTACATGGTTCGGAAAAGCAGTTATTCCTTCGAACGGGATGGTGACTTGCGTGCCTCCTGCCTTGAGGATGTATCCGTGTTCCTCCCTCTTCTTTAACTTCCAGAAGTTGTTTTCGTTCTTTATAACCCCTTCTGGCTGGGTTATGAAGTCGATAGGCATCATTGCCTTTTCCAGTGTCGTTGAGTTAACGACTTCTATGAACGATGGCAGTTTCCATCTGTTAAAATTTTCCTTTATCGAGTACTTTAAACTCGTTATATATTTTGGATTTTCCGTATCCAATTTGGTTTCTCTGCACTTCTGCAGCTCCAATCTTTGGGTTAAACTGGGAAAGTGACGAGGGTTCTTATTTAACCCGTCGTCCATTGAAAAAGATTGACCTGCTACCGGTTTCCGTTGTTGCTTCCTGAGAGGCAGCTTTCTTTTAAATTCCTCTGGTGCAGGGTCTGCGTTTCTGCAATTCCAGTTTAAAATTGGGTCGTATTCCATTTTGCTAAACATCAATATAAAATGACCAAATATTCAAAATCCCGAATTACATTCGGATATTAAGGCTAATTATCAAATGTTTAAACAATGAATGACAAAGTGTAAAATTGTATATATATAAAAGGTGGAAAATATAATCTTGTGGTTTCTCACAAACCCACCACGGAAAACAAATGAAGAAAGACGATCATGGTATTTATTAACCACAGAAATACAAATCAAGAAAGACGATCATGGTGTTTAATAACCACAGGAATAAAGCACTTTACAACACTGAGTTCAGCTCAGATATTAAACTTATGAAGTTAAAGCAAAAAATGGAAATTTGGGCATTAATTAACCCCTAATCTTAAATGTATGTCCACCTGTGGTCATCCACAGGCTTACCATGGGGTCCCCTTTTATAGGTAAAAGGGACTAGAAAAAACCGGGGGGGTAAATAGTATATAATATAGCATGTGTAAAAGAGTTTTTTGTGTTAATTGTTTTTTAAAAAGGTTTATAAATTGTGAGCTGATTACTGAAGTCTATAGATCTTACCAAATGTAGGAAGGTAGAGGAATCGTATATGGACATCGTAAAGTGTTGAGGATTAATTCCAGGGGTCGGAAAAATCACAAGGGATGTGGCATAAGGGACAAAATTGTGCCGTATTAGGGAGGCATCTTGTACAAATAATGATACCTTGATGGCAATCAGTAAGATGTTGATAGCTTGCCATACATTGGGTTTGGGTATTTCCCCAATTTGCGCTTTTAATCATTTTTTCGCATAAACAACAAGGGGAGTAATATGAAAGTGATTGGGTATAATTTGGGACTTGGCAAATGGGGCATAAAATCTGTCCATATTTGGAAAAATGGGCTACAATTTGGTCATGACAGTCTATACAGATAAAGTGTGGTGGATGATGTGGCTCGTTATGATGTTTTTTCTTGAATTTGGATTTTTGTAGGTAGCAAATTGGGCATTCAAGAGTGGGTTGTTCAATAGTTTTTCGGAAGTACTGTAAAATGGGTTGAGAAACATAAAGAAAACTTTGAAAATAAAAATAACAAGCTTGAAAAACTTTACATATAAAAGCTGGTAAAGTTATCTGAATCATCTTTTTTAAAGAAGGAAAAATTAATAAATAGTTCGATTGGAGGTTTGGAAATTTATGTCGATAACATCTTCGTTATTGTTGAATGCATTTAAGATAATATTAAAAAATGTACTGCTGCTTTTGACAGTAAATTTTTCTTCATCGTGGAAGCCAGGACTATAACGTTGGCAAAAAATATCCAACTGCTGTTGATCGGGATGAATATAAATACGGTTTGTGCGCGCTTGGTAACCGTCAACTTCGACGAGGAGATTATAATCAAGGACAAAATCAATGTCCATTACCAAGCAGAACATTTTGCGACTTCCTAAACAAACAGCATAATTGTTTATTCCTTGTTTTATTGCCTTTATAGGTCAGACATTTGTTAATTTGTTCGAAATTTTAATACGTGAACATCCTGGTGGCATATTTGGCATAAGAATTTGTCAAAAATTAAGTTAGTTTTGGATTTGAGAGTCATGTAGCATTCATCACAAATAAAATAAAATGGTTGTGGATTCTTTCTTTTGTGAAGTTTCCTTAATTGAAGGGTTGTTTTCAATTCTTGACAAACAGGGCATTCCTTTGACATTGTATAAAAGTAAGTTATGCCCAAAACTCATCAAAGGCAATTTTGGAAAAACAGATAGGGCAGATGTTTTTGCATTTCTCAATGCAGTTATTGCACACAGTAATATATGGGTGCTTAACTATCATATGTTCACCCTTCCGTTTGTTTCTGGATAACACTAATTGGTTGCAGATATTACAGACATCGTATTCTGTCATATTAATTACATGAATAATCTGCCTGCAAATGGGGCAAGGAATTTTTGCGAATGGTGTACTAGCTCTTAGCTTGAGTTTATTATAACAATTAACGCAAACTAAATGTGGTGGTTGTGGAGGTAAATTTTTGTGTAATTTTTTCATTTGATCGCAAATTTCCAAACATATAGGACATTCAGTTGTCATTCTCGCTGCTCATTCGATCTGGTCTAGATCGCAGGGAATGGGAAATGTTAAGCTATTTGCAAGACATAGTATTAAATGCCAGTATTTATTGCTTGGTTTAATAATGGTGCTGTGTAGTTCGCCATTATAAAGCGTTTCGAAATGAATTATAAAAATTGGGATTATTTTGAAATTTTCTGCTAGAATGAAGGAGCGTTGGAAACCTTTAATTTGGACAAAGGTTCCTTCGTAAAAAATTATCATTCTAGTCTAATGTACAATGTTCACATTCAATATTGGTAGGACAAGACTCTGGGTGATCAGATACAAAAAGAAAGAATGGCCAATATCGGGAAGTGGGGTAAATACTAAGTTCCTCAAAAGTACCTGTTTCGATGTATCGAACATTAACTATCATGTAAACTTGTAAATGTGGTTGTAATTCAAATGTTTTCTTTATATGAATAACTGAAACTGGTTGGTCGTTGATATTAAACATCATTGTTTCTAATTAGAGAAAATAGGTGGATTTAGAAAAAATTCTGCATTTGTGTCAAAAGCAAGAAAATGACTTAGTTCAAGGAAATTAGGGTGATTTCCTGGAACTGTGATTGTAGTTAATATACTGGAGTTAACCTTACTCACATGTAAAAGATAGAAGTTTTCAGAGTGTTTCTCTACTCCAATAAGTGAGTAACGTAGGTTTGGTAACCGGATAAATAGATTACGAGAGGTTAGTGAGATCATTTGAATGGAAATCGCTTATGTCTTTTGGCAGATGACTTAAGCAAGTATTCGACAAAACTAGGAAAAAATTCCAATATGGCGAGTTGTGAAAGACTTCAATGGTTCCGTCTTCCCACGTGTTACAATAATCGAAATATAAGATAAGTTTTGGACAATATGAACCGTTACAAGCGTCGAAGGATTTTTCTATTTGGTAAAGGAGTACGTGACGATTGTTGTGTTTAAATAACATGGGTTTATATTTAATTATTTTTCTCACAAAAAATAATTTCTTCACAAGCAGTTTCGATTATGGCTGAGTTTTCATACTTTAAGATGTGAAGAATATCTTTGTATCTAGGATTGGTTTCCTTCACGATAATATCGTAATTTTGATTATGGTGAAAGTCGTTGATAATTAAGTGTAAATTGTTATCAATTGCTACGGATGGTAAAATTGCTGTTGTGACCCGGGAATAGAATTTCTTTGGGAAATGAGGACAAGATATGATTAAGCAGAAATTTTGATTTAGTGTGTCAAGGAACATTTATTTTTCTCCAAATTTTATATTTGGAAAGTATCCATTCAATTTTGTTGTTTCTGGTTTAATACTTATACACAGAAGTGAATTCCTTCGAAATCGGTAATGACGACTGCTGAGCTATTTCCTTCCAGTAACGAACAAATATAATCATATTTTTTGTTTGAAGAGTCAATTTCAATTTCTTGAACAGTTTCCTCAGGATAAGTTATTATCATAAGATGAATGCAATCATTTGGTTTGCTTTTTGGTAATCTTGCTGATGCTATTAATGCTGGTAGTTTGTTTGCATAACCTGGGAGTTGAATTAATAAACGAATGTCTCGATCCAAAATTCCTACCAACATTTGAATGTTTGTGTTCAAGTAAACTTTTTGTATCGTGGTATTTCACACACAAAAATGAACTCCTTCTGAAGTAATTTTTATGATAGCAGATTCGTTACTTTGAAGAAACGAAGAGATATAATTATATTTGGGATTCGATGATTCAATGACAGCTTCATGAATCACTTTTCCTGTGTAAACAATTAGCATGAGGCGTATAAAATTATTGGTTCATGGTTGAGGCAAGTCAACAGCTGCTATTCGTGTAAACAGTTTATTTGTAAGTGTGGGAAATTGAATCAATAAAAGAACTTGTCTGTCTAATATATCGACTAGCATTTAGTCAATGGGGATGCACAGTTTTCTTGAGGGCATTCTGAAATAGAAAACTGTTGCTTAGATTGGTGTTATAGTGTTGTTGTTGGTGGTTGGATGAGGGATATTTGTGCTAGAGATCGTTCCTATTACACTGTTCCGTACTAATTGTTCATTTTGGTTATTTAGGTCTGGGTGTAAACCAGGTTCGTTTCGCGAATCTGGTGACATTAAGGGTACTGCAGGTTCATTTCGCTCTACCATAGGTATTGAAGCAGTGCTTTCTTGGTAAATATTTTGATTATGATTTTGTTGTCGTATTTGTTTTTGTCTTGAGTTTCGCAAATCTGATGATTCAAGATTGGAGTTTTCGTTTGAGAAAATAGAAGTAAAAACTGATAGAACGAAAAGGTTATACGTGGCACCTAATATTATCTTCCAGAAGCTCATAGTACGATTTGTTAGCTTATTAATTTCCAAAGCTTTAATAATTGTTACTATTATTTCTAGCAGGAATTTGAGAAAAAGAAAACAGGCAAAATAAATTCCAATTTTCTCTAAGAAAAAAGCAACAAAACCGAATGTTCCAATGAAACTATTCATGAAAAATCCTGGTGAGAGCAGGGAATCTAGATAAATTTTCTGGTTTAAACCCATTGCAGCGGTTAAAGCGTCTGAATTTGCATAATCCATGTGTCCATTTTGGAGAACAGTTCTTGTAATTTTTTTGAGGATGGATGTTGATGCTGTGTTATGAATAATGTTATCCCAAAAAGCTTTTAATTGTTTTGGGGTATACATGCCTGCGCGTCGCGAATCGTATACGGGAAATTCCGTAATATGGCCTATATCTTGTGGAGCGAACATTAAAGGAGTCTTGAAAGGAATTGGAGCCGGCATTAATTGGTACCAAGATAATTTATCATCTAAATCAAGTTGAAAGGCATTTTTGTAGCCACCAACGCAATGTATTTCGTTGGCAAAAGGAAAAGTTTGGCGGGTAATAGGGTCGACAAACATTGTTCGCCCATTGTAAAAGATCGGTATTCGATCAAAGCATTTTTCGAGAACTTTAAGAGGTGAAACTTTTTTAGGGCAATGATACAGCCAGCCAACTGCTCCATCGGTGTCCAGAAACATAGAGCGGTTGCCGGTTAACATGTATCCTGCAAGCCTGGTATTTTGTAAAGCTAACATCATTATTGTTAGAATTTGTGTTCTTTCGAGTTCACATTGATTCTGTAATAATGTCATTTCAGAATGCCTGAGTTGTTTAGCATTAAAGTACATTATGTAATCTAACTTTGCGCCCAGATGAAGTTCGTAATCAATTTCATCGGTACCTACATGGCGCCAAAGAGGATCCCGATTTTTATTGTTACGTTCATCATGGAGGAATGAAAAATTACCTGATCCCAGAGGATAGTTCAAAGGTTTCACTCTTATTTGATCGTTCTCATTTATTTGCATTTGATAGTAATTTCTATCATCGTGTCGTATGTTGCTGGATTTACCAGTGTTCATATCAAAACCGCCTGAATAAGAAATAAACAATGACTCAAAATTTGTTTTGTATAATGCTCCTGGCCTGCTGCAGACTTCTTGCTGCTTGTTGTAAATGCGAATTTTGAGGTCTAAGCCATTGGGTGCCGATCCCTCACTCAGTATATGATATTGAGGGTGGTCCAACTTATTAGCGTACTTGACCATTTTCGCTTTTTGAGAAAACAATTTTGTGACTACGCAATTTTCGGGCATGTCCCAAGTGTAAGCATAAGGGTCTAATGATGTTGATTCGCATCCGCCTTCGAGTACTGTGCATGGTAATGGGATACCGTAAGGATTTTGTACTTGTTTTGTTTCTAGATTTACTTTGAGTTGAACTTTTTGCATGTGCGTTTCGTAGCTATAGTGTTTGATTTGTCCCCTATTCTTGCATGCTGTCGAACTGTCGCCTTCTAATGATGTTCCTTCATTTCTGTGTTTTAAAATACTTTCATCCATTTTTATAATTAGTTCATGGGTGTATCCATCTTCATTCACTGTAATTTTGTTGTTCTTTGCTGCTTTTTCGCAATCTTCTGGTGGTATAATAATTTCATAGGTTATCATGTTCATATTGTGAACGATGGAAGAATGTGCCCACATTCCGCAATTATAACGAATGGGAAATGTTTTAATTTTACACATAACTGCGTTCACGTATGTTCGATAAGACCGTTGATATACGCTAATTGTGCTATCGGTAGTGTAAAGGTTTTCTGGGTTAACTTTACATGGGGCCACTTGATTTAAAGCATACATTTTATTTTCCTGCATGCTTGAACAGTCATAGTGAGTAACTTTGAGAGAATTCGATACGTTTTCCAAATCATCATTCTGTAGAATGACAAGAGGTATAAATGTTGAAAGTAGGGTAGTAAATTTCATCATTATCGCGAAGTTGCTAAAAATTAGCAATAGTAAATTTTTTTGGTTGGTTTTTATTGAAAGAAACCATTGTTTTTTTTTAAAAAATTGACTAGTTTGATTGACCATTACGTGTGGGGTCATAGTTTGAATAATCTTTTGTATCCAAATTGTTGACCCGGAGATTACAAAATGAGTTTTTAGCTAGTGAAGACTATTAGAGATTCCTTAGTTGAATCCTGCTTGGTAGAAGCTGGGTTGTCGCCGATGTCTCTGAATTCTTTCATTTGTCGAGCCCGTTTGAACAGATGTCTGTCCGTTTTGGAGGTTGTGACTTGATGTAGTTGGTATATATGACAATTCATCGAAATTATTACCATTCCTATCGTTTGGATAAAGAGGTGTTGAGGTTAACCTTCTCTGAGCTAATCCTGGTGTATGTGGCATTTGTATAGTTTCTGTGTTGTGCTCTTGAAATCCTGAGTCGATATTCGTTAAGGTTTTTTCTTGCTCAGTTTCATGTATTTCTATATTATTTTCTCGTCTATGGTGTGTTTCGACAGGTAAATATTCTGATGAACCCATTGGGTTTTGAAATGATTTGTTGGTTAGTGGTGTATTGACAATTTTATTCCTTGATTTCATTAGTTTTTCATAGAATGGTTTGTAGGACTGGTCTTTTAAAACATAGTCATTCACCAGTTCCTTTGCTTTTTCTTCAATGGGAAAGTATTCAATTAGATGGTTTCTAAGAGCTGTCTTTTTTATAGTTTGATCTGAATCTAATTGTATTTCATAGTTTACATTCGTTACTTTATTTGTTACCGTATATGGGCCTGATCGTAGTTCTTGTAATTTTTTTGATTTGCCATCTTCTATGGAATGGTTTTCCATCAGTACTTTTTGACCTATTTCTAAGGGTTTTCCTAATTTATATTTATTTCGATATTTGTGGATTTTGGCGTTGTTTTCAAGACTTTTCTTGTAAGCTGTATTATAGATGTATTTAAATTGGTTCTCTCTAATAAGTAGTGAAGTGTTAATTTTTGGTTTTAATAATGGTTGTATAGCCTTATTTGATGATGTTTGTAAAGAATGTCTGTGTAATGGAAGATTAGCACAGAATTCAGAGTTGCACGTTAATTCTGAATTTCGGAGTAATCCTAGTTTTAAAGAGATTGGTATTTGAGGTTTTTGTCCGAAAACAATTTCGTATGGTGTTAATCCAGTACTTGCGTTGATAGTGGTGTTATGAGCGAAAGCGAATTTCGCAGCTAGATCACTCCAATTTCCCTTTGCTTGTTCAAAGAAAATTCTAAAATGTGTTCCTAGATGTTTGTTTTGTATTTCCACTTTACCATTTGTCCATGGTGAATATGCGGTTCTGGGAGCATGTGTTATTCCTAATTCATGAAGCCAACTAGTAAAATCTTCGTTCATGAAAGCTGTTCCTTTATCATAAACTAGTTTTTGTGGAATACCAAATGTGAGAATAAATTTTTCTAAAGTTTTTATTGTTTCAAATGCGGTAGTGTTAGCTACTGGATATACTTGGAGAAATCGAGAAAATGAATCTACTACAACTAAACAATGTTTCTTTCCGTTTGATGTAGGATTAATTGGTCCCTTATGATCTATGTGTACAGTATGAAACGGGAAAGGTACTGTATCCGTCCATTGTTCTAACGGTGCTTGGTTAAGATCGTGACGTTTGTGTTTATTTTTTTGACAGTCAAGACATCCTGCTATTAACTGGGTTATCCATTTATACATGCCTGGCCAAAAGAAAAATCGTTTTATATTCGCAATGGTTTTGTCTTTTCCTACATGACCTGCTAACTGATCTGAATGTGCCAATTCAAATGTTTTTATAAAAAGTGACATAGGTACACAAATTTTAATTTCTTTTACTTCGGGATTATCTGAGGCTTGTTCAATGCAAAGAATATTTCCTATTAATAGTAAAGTTTCAAATTTGTTTAGATATGAAGATAAAGCTCTTGATTGTCTAAAGTGTATATTTTTTGAGTCTTTGTTTTTGTTTCTTACTAATTCTTTTACGATTTTTACGACTGCATCGGTGTCTTGTTCTTTGGCAATAAGTTCTGTGTTTAAATCTATATTTTTTCCTAGGTTGTTGAAACTAGTAAATATCTGAGTAAGGTTATCCTTGTTTGTAAATGTTTCGTTAGGCAGTTTGGTTGCAATTTTTTTGTTTTCTAGTTTATTGGTTAATTGTTCACATAATGCAATTTCATCGTTTAGTAAACATTCTTGGATTATCTCATCTTGTTCATTAATCGTTTCAAAATATAAGAGGTCGGACTGGTCTTCAATATCGTAATTTGACATATAATCCCCAAATTGGGTTGGATTAGTGTTCAATTCGAAGGACAATTCTGAGTAGTTATGATCTGATTCTTCGTCACTTGCATTATTATTTGGTACTTTGTTTTGAATCATTCTAACTTGGTTGATAGCTGAACCTTGTATAAAGCAAGAACTTATATCAGTTAGTGAGCAAATTTGTTCTTTTCTTGTTTCTTTGGGTATTTTGATTAATTTGTCGTTATTTATTTTGAATCTAGTTACACCATTCTTATCTTGTTTAATAACAGGAAAAAATTCATCGCTGGGTCCTTTTTCGGTATCATGTACTATGAAGTATTTTTCTTCGTAGCCATTTTTGTCGTAAAACAAAATGTCTTTGGGAATTTTTTTATGTTTAAGTTGGTGTTTGTCTAAATCTTTAGTTGTTACATTTCTGCTTAAAATATCTGGGAATGCTAGGTTTTTTCCTTCGGTCCAAATAATTTTTAAATTTTGGAATTGTGATATAACCAATTGATATCTAAAATATCTATGGGAGAGTTTACCTCTTCTTCCCCAAAGGTAAATCAAAGCTTCGTGATCAGTGTAGAGATATATTGGATGTGGTGAACCTAATAAATAGTGTTCGTATGTTTGTAGAGTTGATACAACACCGCAAAGCTCTCTAGCTGTTGTTGACATTTTTTGTTCCTCTTTGTTATATACTCTTGAATTAAAGGATATAATACGTTTTCCTTCTGGGAATTCTTGTACCAATATTGAACCTATTCCTATTGATGATGAGTCTACGTGTACATGGAAAGGATATCTTGTGTCTGGTATTGCTAAGATTGTATCTGCGCTAATTCTTTCTTTTATTTCGTTAAATAGTTTTTCATGATCTTGTGTCCATTTAAAAACTGTATCATTTCGTATCAAATCATAGAAAGGCTTTGAGTCTACATGTAAGTTCTTTATATACATACTATAAAATCCTAAACAACCTAACACTCTCATTACATCTCTTTTGTTCTCTGGCGATTTCAATGCTTTGAGATCATCTACCTTTTTCTTGACTGGTTGTATGCCATTTTTACTTATTACATGTCCTAAAAACTGTACTCTTCTCAAAAAAAATTTTGTCTTTTCTGGTTGAGCTTTTAATCCTGATTTTCTTAATAAGTCATGGTATGTAGCAATGATGTCGAACATTTCTTCTACAGTTTGTGCTTGCATTATTGTATCGTCTATATAGGTTACTGCTTGATTTCTTTTTATTAAGGGTGCAAAATGTATTGTCATTATTCTACTGAAGAAATTTGGTAGACCACATAATCCGTAAAAACCTCGTTTAAAAGTATATTGTTTTGATCCAATTACAAAGCTTGTTAATTGTTGTGTTTCTTCTGTTAAAGGTACTTGATTGTATGCTGAGCATAAATCACTCGTGGTGAAGAAATTTCCTTTTAGCTTAGTGATGAGCGATCCTATTGGTTCTAATGGCCATGAATAACGACTTAAGTCAGTTATTGAGTTCAGGTATCTCGCATCGATAACGAGCTTGACTATGTTCCCTTTTGGAAGTATTATAATTGGATTTATAAATTCTGATCCCATTTCGGTATTACTTCCCATTTCTCTAATTATTCCTGATTTACATAGTTGGTCTAGTAAGTCATTCAATTTTTCTTGGTAATGCAATGAAACTCTTGATGGTCTTTGTTTAGTCAATACAGAGTTTGGTAAAAGCTTTACGTGGAATTTTTGCTTTATTAGTCCTACGTCGTATTTATGTTGTGAATATACGTCTTTATTCTGTAATAGCATATTCATTAGGTCTTGTAATTGATTTTGGTCTATATCAGAATGAGTAAAGTCAAACTTTTTTAGAAACTCTTGTTTTGTCTTGTCAAACTTTTTCTGGATTTCATGAATTTGTATATTTGTGAAATGTGTTTGGGAGTTTAGTTCAGATTTGGGTTTCAGGTCCTTCAATTCCTTGCTGAAATCTGTTTCTAGTTCGTATTTATTTGTAAAATCTAGTTCTTTTTGTTTCAAAAGTTCCTTGTTTTTCTTTTTTGAATTTTTATGATTTTCACTAATTGAAGAGTTTTTGAAGAACAGTTGATCTTTTGATTGCTCGCTTACATGAAAAATATGATCTAGATGTTCGTTTTTGTTGAACAAAACTTCCATAAAAGCTATATTGTCTGCGACGCTGTAGATTGTTTTTGAATCAGTTTCAATGTCCTCGAAAGTTTGTCCAATTGAACCTTTGGATATAATGACCTTCGATTCTTTAGGATTGTTTAACATTATAGGTAACGTTTTCTCGTCATGATTACAATATGTGTTATAAGTGTATATTCCTTTTTGTTGTAGATCTTTATCTAGTTTGAACGATGTTCCCTTTTTGAATACTTTGTCAGCTGGGGATATTGAGATGACACGAGTTGATTTTGGTGCTAAAGTTATGGTTTGGTCTAAAAGTACATTCTGATAACTACTTATAAATGGATAGCTTTTGCTTTTTATATTGCTGATAGCGACTGATACTCCTGGGTACATTTTAAGTTCTAGTTTCGGTGTTGAAAAGTCGATTGATTTAGTTGAGTTAGAGAGGAAATCCATACCTAATATATTAAGTTTACATCCGTCCTTGGCCGCAACCCATGCTCGAATTTTTACAAAATAATCACCTTTACTGTCAAAACTAGCGTTAAAATTTGTATATCCTAAGAGTTTGAGTTTTTGTCCATTAACAGCAAATGTTTTGGATTGTGCTTTAGTAAGTGTCAACTTTTGTATTTTTGCGTATTCTAAATAGGTATCATAATTTAACAGTGAGCAAGTTGCTCCAGTATCTACTAAAAATTGGGTTTCAAGGCCGTTATTTTTATTTTTGTCTCCGACGGGATGTTGATATAGATTAATATACATTTGTGACTTTTTATCTTGCGGAGACTGTTCTAGTTTAAAGTAAGTTCTTCGCCTTCGTCATCGCTGTAATAGCCATGGATTTTATTCTCACTAAATTGTACTTTAGGGTTTCTGTCTCGACTATTTTCTCTGGAGGATGGTTTTGAATCACCTAGGGATCTTGCTTGATTATTGTAGGATGGGAATTTATTTTCGTGAGGTCTGTTTTGGTATCGCGTTCGATAATTGTCTTGTGAAAATGATCTTCTATTTCGATCGGGTATAGAATTGCTTCTGTTCCTATTTTGATTATAGTTGTTTGAGGCTGTGTTGTAAGTATTATAACGATTTGGGTTATTTTGATCGTTAAATCTATTATTGAAATTTCTATCTCTTGATCCAAAACTTTGAGATCGAGATCTATCGAAACTATTTGTTCTGTTATTGAACTGTCTAGGATACGGAGAATATGGTCTGTTATTGTTATTTCGCTGATTATAGCCATTGTATCGATTGTTATAACTATTTTCTTCTCGAGGCCTAGATCTCCTATTATAATTGTCTGAGAATTTTTCACGATACTGAGGTGGTTTTCTGTTTTGATCTTTGTGGTCTCTATATTTAAAACAAACACTGATAGTATGACCTGACCTACGACACCATTTACAAAATCGGGTATGGTTTTGTTTATTTCTGGGTTCATTTGGATTATAGGCTGCATTTATTTTATGATCTTTCATTAGTCCTGTTAACTCCTTAAGCTGATCCTTTATTCCTTCTATCTCCAACTTATTATCAACACTACTTGAGGCTGTTCCAGTAAACTCACTACTTACTGCAAAACTTAAGTCTTTTGTTGCAATATGATCTTTTAATTGTTGCCATGTTGCGGGTGGATTCTCAATTAGGAATTGATGAGCCTTTTGTTTCAAGCCTGGCGGGCTTAAGCCGCGTACAAAGAATTCCATTTTCTTTGCTGTTCTTTGATCATCATTAAAAGTTGGATTGGGCCATCCACGGTCTACTGCGGTGCTTAATCTATGTATGTAGCTTTTAATGAATTCATCAGGTTGTCTTTTTATGTTTTCTGCTTCTATTCGTCTCCTATACTTATCTTTATCATCAGTGAATCTATCTATGAATTGATCTCTTATATCATTCCAAGGTAAGTTTGCTGCTAATCCCTGATACCATTGAGCGGCTGGACCTCTTAATATTGAACCAAATAAGGCTCTTTGTCTGTTATCATATGCGTCTTGTTCGTCACCTGCATCTCCTGGTCTAGTGCCTAGGGAAAATGCTATCTTTTTCTCTACTATATCAAGAAAATCTCTTGCATCTTCATTCGGATCTAAGCCGGTAAACTTTTCGAGAGCTAAATCTGGGTATGCTACTACGTTTGCCATCTTTGTTTAATTCACTCAATGTTTTGTTAACAATATATGAACGGTTTGGATGTGTTGTATACTGATCAATTGTTCGGACTGAAATAATTGTAGTTAAGTTACAATCAAGTTTGCTGAGTTCAATGAATACGAATTTTTGTTAGATAGATCAATAGTGCTATGGGGCTGATTAAGCTTTTTTAAGATGGAAGTTATCTCTGGGGTATTGCTGCTGGAAAGAATGGTTAATTCGTGAATATTTTTGTGTGGGTGTTTGGACAAAATTGTGATTTGATCTTTTTGGATATTGGTGATATACCAAATAATTTTTGTGGATTTATTTTTTAATTTTAGTTTTAAATTAAATGCTGTTGTATTTACTTGATAAAAGTTGGTCATAGCATTTTACATCCTTTTAGGGACATAAATATTTATCTAGGGAATGATAAACAATATAAAAAATATTTAAATTTTTCTTATGAACTTGTTATTATTTTTAATTTTTGTTAAGGAAAAATTTTGTGTTTTTAATAAAAAATGATTAAAATGCAAGTAGTTTTGTGCTTGGGTATATTATGATATCAGAAAGCAATCGGGAGTGAAGCAATTAATCGCTCTTCCGGTATACAAATTATGTTATTTGGTATTTTTATTTGCTGAAGAATGGTGTCAATTTCTGGAGTATATCGACGAAAGAAGACGTATAATTCGTGTTTATCTTCGTTAGGGTGTTTTGCTAATATACTAATATGATTTTGTTCAGTGTTAGTGATATACCATATGATGTTAGAGACTTTATTTCCTAATTTGAGCTTTAAATTTATTGTACTGACGTCAATTTTAAAATGTGTTGACATTAATTTCACGATGTTTGTTTTCTTTTTCTTAAGCCAAGTTGTATTATTTGATTAGTATGTCTTAGAGTAATGAAAACCTCTTAGGAATTATTGAATATTAACAAAGGTTATTAATAATAAGATAAGGAAAGTAAATAAATTTCTTTGAAAAAAAAATTTTTTTTTTTTTTTTTCTAAGTTTTTCAAGTTTTTTATTCGCTGAAACCTTAGCTGAAACCTGAAACTTTGTTCAAGTGAAGTTTTATTGATGCTATGGTATGGTTAACAATACAACTATATGCCTTTATTGGTTATTATTGGTTCAAAACCTAATTTTTTTGTTAAAAATTCTTATAAAATTTTTTGGCTGAAACGATAATCTGAAACATGAAACTATGGTAGCTGAAGTTGAGTTTTTTAATCTTAAAATTCTCTATACGCTTTATTATATCTGGTTTTTGCTTTATCTTGCAAAAAAATTCGAGAAAACCGAATCTTTTGATATTTTAAACTTAGTTTTTGAAAACTCAAACCTAAAACTCTTAAACTCTCTCAAACTCGGTGCATGAAAATAAAAAGTTGGTTTTTGATAGCTGGTCTAGTGTAAATTGGAATTTTGAACAGGTTTGCAACTTCAAAATCAAAATTTTGTTTGCGGAAACCTAAGTTTTTGGGGCTGAAACTATGATTTCTAGAACTGAAACTATGGTTTGACCACTTGGTTTTAGAGTTTTGAGATTGAAAATTTAGGTTGGTCTCTCTAATATATTTCTATTCCAGCAATAAAATTGCCAAAAAAATGAAAATTTTAGCTTAAAACGACGATTTTAGTTTTCTGAAACTATAAGTTTGAGGGCTCAAACTAACACCTTCTAGAAGTTTTTTGAGTTTAAAAATTTGTTAGTGCATTAAGGATTCCTATTATCTTTCAATATTTCACAAAAATTTCACTTGGGAAGCAAGGTTTTTGGGTCTGAAACCAAAAACACCAATTCTGAAACGTATGTTTCAGCCTTAGGAACCAAAACTTAAAATTGGTTTGGTGGGTTTTAACACCGTTAGTTTTCTCTAGAAAGTCAAAATTCGGCGTTCGGAGCTCAATTTTGAGACCAAAAACTCAATTTTTGTGTTCTGAAACCTGAAACTAACAAAAACGTACCATTTAAGACCAGGTTTTTGACTTATGGTATCCAAATTTGGGTTTGACTAGTTCAACTTTTGCTGTTTTACCTGAATCCGTTTACAGAAACTTAAAATTTTGACCGGAAACTATACTTATTTTAACTGAAACGTTTGAACCTATAACTGAAACCTAGACTGAAACCAAAAATTTTGGCTGGTAAAAATCAATTTTTTAGTGCTTATGCTATCATATGAAACCTATTTTATCAATATAAAGTGGATGTGTCAGTGTTTTAAACTTAGTTTTTGTTGTGAAACCTGATATTTTTGTGCTGAAACTAAAACTTGGTGTTTGGTGTTATGTGGTTAACGTTTAAGATTGGTTTCAGTGCGTAATCTTATTGTTAATTAGGTGTATATTTAAACTGTGTCAAAAAAAACTAATGATTTATCAAAAAACACTCAAATCCGTTCCTTCCTTTTTGGTTTTTGTTATTTTCTTCCTTAGTTTCAGTAATTGGTAGCTTTACTGATGGATGATTTAGGTTTAAGTTACGTTAAGGTGGTTAGAATTAAAATGAGTTTAAGAAAATTTGAGGATAAGCCTCGAGAATTGATGAAGGATTAGGATAAATAGCAACAAGCGTGGATGGTTTGAGATAATATGATGAAGAATTCAATTTATCATACAATTTAGGGTACTCTTAGATCGCACATATGACCACTTAACCCCCTCGAAAAAATAAATGAAGATATTTAATAAGTTTTTGAGCACTTTAGTTTAATACAGAATTTCGTTAATTTTAGTGATGATAACTTTAAACTGAAGTTTCGGCAAAACTTTAGTGGATTACTGGACAAAACGGGTATATCTTACTAGCGAACTTAGGCAGAGAACGATTCTTTCAGAAATTTTATATATTATTATAATAATAGATAATAGTTAAGTTCATGAGCTAATGACAGTTAGAAAGCCGTCTAATAGACCTCGAGATGGAGGGATATCGTGGGCGACTGTTAGCGCAGGGGATGCATTTCGCAAGAACCCTACCAGGAATATCTGTCAAGTAGAAGACAATGAAATTGTGTTTCTATCGAAAGATACCCATTGTCTCTGGCTTTTTGAGGTTGGAAACTAATCTGACAAATACTCACAGATCCTAATATTAATATATTTTTTTGAATTTTAAAAGCTGTTTCTAGTTTGTTGGAAAAAGAATTTCTTAAGGAGTAGTTCTCTGCTGCGGTCGCACCAGTTTTACTAAGCGTTCATTGCTGGTTGAATGCTTAGTAATTTTATCCTAAATTATAAGTCTCACCTTAGATCGTCAAATTGTCTTGACAAAAAGTAGAGTAGAAACAATAGTTAGAAAAGGTATGAATTAATTAGTTGATTAGATACAGAGCACTGGGTTATTAGATTATATAAATGAATCGAACAGCTTAAAGAAATATACCTATGAGGGGAGGTTGAGCTAATCTTATTTTGTTCATCAATATTTTATCTTCTTACTAAGGTCGGTGGCTGATTAGTATGTATGGTTGCCCTTGATGTTTGTCCAAGTCAGCACTTCTGGTTGGGTCGTCTGAATCGTCTTGCCGTTGTCCTTTGAGTACTTGTAGTCCAGACTTCCTCGGGGGTGCGTATCTCGAGTATCTCGATTTATAATTTTTCAAATCAAACTTAAACTGAGAATTTATTCTTTTTTTTTAAATGAAAAGGGCTAGATTAATTTTAGTGTTAGGGCAGAAAAGAAAAATTATTTATTTTTAAAAGATTTGACTGAAGAGAAATGACTTGCTGCTGACTGAGCAAAATGAAACACTGAAGATTTCAGGCCAGTCCTTTTGCTCATAAGCATAAACCGGCGGCTGATTCAATCTTTAATTATTCAGGTTTCACCTGCTCCTTTGTTCTCCCTTTTTAATAAGGGAATTTCAACTAGTTTTTTATTTGATTTTTTCAAATCAAATATCTTCAACTTATTAGTCCCCTTTGATAAAAACCGCAGCCTTCAGTTTGTCTTATTAAAAATTCATATTACTCTCTCTGATGCATCATATTGCAGGTGCACCTCTGCTTAATCAAAGCAAGGAGAATTTCAGTTTTCAGTGCAGCCGGCGAGACTGCTAAATATTTATCCAGTTTGTTTCAAGTTAAGTTAAAAGGGACTTATTAATAATCGCCGCCCTTTTAAAATATTGAGCATGAAAAAATGAGAAAAATTGCACAAGTATTTAAAAAGGAGTGGATTTTCAAAACAAGATTTTATAGTCCTAATAAGAGTAAATCAGTCAATATCTGATTTAGTGAAAAGAGGCTTTAATTTAAATGGCACGCTCCAATTTAGAATTGGGTCGTTAAATAAACAATTAAGACAATGGTCTTTTGTGTATGTGTAGTATTTCGCAATACTACAGTAGCTATATAGTTAAAAGTACCTTGTAACTCAATCTCAAGCTGAGTATCCAAAACCAGTTGATACTTTTTATACAAACCAAGTGAACTTTTAGAATTTCGAAAAACAAATTTTCAAAAACTTTTTTGCAAAAGGGACCGTTGATATCGCGAGGGACTGTGATAGTACCACCAGATAAGTACTCATCATTAAAACTCCTTCACGTGACCTCCCGCTAAGAGCCTAAGTGGCCAACTGCTTATAATAATGTATGTCTGCTGGAATTGCTATACTTGATAGCTTCAATTGACATTGTGTATAGTCCTCTTCTAGCCATCAAGGGTAGCACAAGCGGCACTGAACTGTCAATTGTTCCAGTTACCATCAAGTCTCCTGTTCCATAACCGATTTGGAGTATTACGTTGAGACACTTTTCTTTTATATTCTGAATCTAGAAGCGAAAAAACACTAACTCGATTCAAGT
>NC_087063.1:2130430-2173260 GCF_963678635.1 Symsagittifera roscoffensis | reverse complement strand
TTGTTGAAACAAGCAAAAATCTTATACTTTGCTACTGAAATGACATACTTGTTTTCACAAAACAACCCAAGTTTTTTCTTTGAATAAATGCAGCTCTTTTTTTCAGCCGCGAAGTATAAGTTTTACATGTACTGCTAAGACCGGGACAATTTATATAGAGCAAAACATAAATTTGATCAGATTATTTATATCATGGTTTTGCATTGACTTACGCCGACAATTTAAAACTAGCAACCATTTTTTAAACAAAAATTCACTCAAATGACTTCTAATACATCGACTGGTGACGTTCAATATGAGCTTCAAAATACCGAGTCACTGTTAGACGTCAAGGAAAATGAGCAAATTTCCGGCAAAAAACGAGAAGATTTTACCTATGAGGAGCCGGCACGTTTTCAACGCAACGTCGGGCAAATAGAGGACAAACTGTCAAAACCAAACAATTGGCCTCTGATCATGTTGATCGTTTTGATGATTGCTGTAGTGGCTCTGACAGTAAGTAGAGTGTTAAAGATGGATTTGCAGAAAGTTCAGCAAAAAAAAAGAAATTTTTATCATCAGTTTTTTGCAGAACATACAAAGAATGAACAATAAAATAGTTTTTCTTCCAAAGCTAGCGCCATATATGAAATGAAACATCAGTAGTTTTGAGAAACTGTTGAAATAAACAGAGGCAAAAATCCACTCGGCTTAAGATTCAATGTTTTGTTTGCGTTTACATTTTGCAAACAAAACAAAAAAGCGTATTTTGACTTCAAACTTATGCACTCGAGACCACGTGGGCTATGCAGTTAGCAATTGAATAAAAAAAGGAAATGAAAACTAGTTACCTTCTGTTGACTTTGCTATGAACTTTTTTGTGAAGAATTTTTGATTAAAGTTTTTTCAAAAATATCCCGAGTTTTTCAATTAAGGAATTGATTTGTTGGTTTATGTAATTTTTTAAAATGCGTTTCAAAACTTTAAGAAATCTCTCAATCTTATATAATTGTTTCGGTATTTTTTCCTAGATAAGGAATTATTAAACTATTAAATCAAAATGTTTTTTTTTTTAAAACGGAATAATTGTCGGAAGTGCTTTTATTAAATTTTTTCATTAGCATAATCCAAATTGCACTAAAATCATCGACAAATCGAAATTTTTATGTTCCTTTATTTAGATAAGTTTTGTGGTTCTAACGGTTTTGACTGCATCTGTAATCAACGAAACAAAAAGAGATCAGGGATCAGCAGACTGAATCGAGTCAAAGCTTCAATCGTATCTTTGCTGAAACTTTCGTCAAGAGTTGAGTTTATAGAGGTAAATTGAATTGATCTTTTTCGTTTTTTTAACGCCGGAAAAGTAATCTAAAAGTTACGTGCCATGCAAAAAAAACCAGCAGATGATTTGGCTTCGTTTGGCATAGTATTGTTAATTTGTCTATATAAACTATTTTGTGTGTGGGTTCCCATGTGGGTTCCCAAGTATTGCTTCAAAGGACTTCAAGCAATGGGAAAAAAATTGCAGCAAGTTTTGGAAGATAAATTTGAAGCTTGCAGCTCAAAAATGCATTTTTTATTCTCTGATTTTATAGCCATACATTAGAAAAACCATGTTAACATATTCAAATCATTATTTTTTTTTGAATTATATGTACATCTGTAGAATTGTCTTTAAAAATTGGAAGCCTTGATGAAAGTAAACTTGGTTGCAAAAAAATTATGGTTTTATAACTACTTCAAATAAGCTGGTACACTATTAAAACTCACTTTCAACTTTTTGAAAAGCGGTAAAGAAACATTTTTGTTGAAAAACATGAACTAGCTGCCTTTTTAATAAAAGCATTAATAAAACCAACAGTCAAATCTAACTGGGATGCCGGAAAAACACAGAAAAACAAATAATCGAAATACAGTGATGGGTGGAAAAGCACTCTTTGAAATGATGAACCACTTTGATAAACCGTTTTGAAAACCTTGATGTTTTGGAACACCAATAAAGTTTTTGGTACTTTTTTTAAAAGGCGTATATCTTTCTGCGATTAGATTTTCACATCAATATTTCACAAAAATAACAAAATGGGTATTTTTAATAAAAGGCGTATATATTGCAGCGAATAGATTGTTTAAGAAAGGTTTTATAACTACTTCAAATAAGCTGGTACACTATTAAATCTCACTTTCAATTTTTTGAAAAGCGCTAAAGAAACATTTTTGTTGAAAAACATGAAATAGCTGTCTGTTTAATAAAAGCATTACTAAAACAAACAGTAAAATTTAACTGGGATGCTTGAAAAACACAGAAAACGAGTAATCGAAATACAGTGATGGGTGGAAAAGCACTCATTGAAATGATCAACCACTTTTATAAACCGTTTTGAAAACCTTGATATTTTGGAACATAAATAAAGTTTTTGGTACTTTTATTAAAAGGCGTATAAATTTCTGCGAAAATAGATTGTTTAAGAAAGTGACTTCGAAAAAGTGGCAATTTAGTGCCTGACGGATGCATCTCTTGTCGACCCAAGAGAAAATTATGTGGGATTGGATATAGTTTTGCAGAGAAGAGAACGATTTGACATTCTGTTCAAACGCAGATTTGATGAATATGAAACAGGTTTTGGAGACATTTGCGGAGCAGGAGATTTGTGTTGGGGCTGAAGAGAATGAACAAATTGACCCAAACTGGAAAATGGAAGCTCCGAGTTTCGATGCGCCAGTTCTCAGACATTAAACCCATTTGGGGCGAATGGACAGGTAAATAAAGAACTGAAAGTCACCTCCAATCAGCTGTTTAAAATTGGAGAAAAAAATTCCAGACAAAAGATTCGTTCAAACGGAGTTTTTCTGTTGTCGATTCTATCTTTTATTAATTTATTTTCAAAATGTAGGCCCAAATAGGCGAACAAAAATAACAAATTGTCTTGTTTATTTCCAGGTATCAACTTCAAACAGTCACATCATCTATAAGCAAAACACCATCAGAAGGACAATCATTTTTAACAGAGCAAAAATTTCAATAGCATAGCATTTATTTTTAATAAAATGTTTGACTTTTTTCCACCTTTTTATACGTCCTGTTCATCGATAAACTTTTTGCTTCTGAATACATCTTCAAAGCTAAAATCTGAGTCACAATAAATTTTGTCAAAGCAAAAGTTTACTCAAGATTAGTTTGTTTCATAATGTGCCAGCAGATTGCACCAATCACAACGATTCCAATAATTAGTTAGTTCAACAAATCGAATTGTTGTGACTTTCATATGTTATTACACGTTTAAGCGAGTGTTTTATAGGAAAAAACTCTATAGATTTGTAGCTGTAATGTAGATATAGTATAATACTTTTCAACTAAATAAACATAATATTTGATCTAGAGTGGATTGAAACTCTCATGGCATGAAACAGTTCATTCATGGTATGCATTTACAACCATTTCGCGTTCAAGCTCTTGAATCTTTCAGAAATAGCATCTTGAGTCCTCATTAAGTTCATTTTTTTCTTACTTGTTCATTTAGCCCAAATTGTTTCTGATATCTTTTGTAGAAGAATCTAGGCTTAGTTTTGAAAGGGTAGAATTAAGTAAAATCTTACTTTTTTAGACTACAAGATCGGCGTTGCTCCCCTTTACACCATATCATTTGGCTCCATGGTGGCAAAAATTGAGAACACGCTCAACACCACTGTTACAGGTTTTGGCCTTGATTATAGCAACGGAATGGCGTTCACAACGATTGACAGGGAACAGGACCTATGGGTTTCAGACTGCGCTTCACATCATGGAGATGGCGGTTGGTGGTTTAGAGCTTGTACCTATGCTAACCTAAATGGACAAAGGGCCACTAGTTCACTTCACACCGTGCTACAACAAGCATACTACGATGGCAGTGAATGGGAAATGGTCGCATCCAGTGAGATAAAAATGATCCGTGTTGAGTGATTGGACAGACACAGATTGTATCAGACAGTAATGAGGACCTAAATAAAATATTTGGACAAAAGAGGCTCACTGGACTTGTTTTAAATGTAGTTAATAACTGTGAAACACTAGTACGAAATAGACTCACTGGAATTTAAACAACTGTAGTCACTCTAAAACACAAAAATAAAATGGTCTCACGGACTGGAAATTATAATCACTGTAATTACTTGCTTCAATAAAACCCTTTTATTATCAATTTATTTCAAACCGAACCTCAATAAACTTTTTTACGGTGTAATGAATGAGTTCACTAGATTATGAATAAAAAAAAACGTTTCAAAGCTGCGCTTTGCAAATACGTGATGCTGCATTTCGCAGAAAAAAAAACAAAAACAGCAAAAATAGCGCAAAAACTGCTACAATTAGTATCCCTGGAAATATAAATAAGCATGGAGGAAAATCAATCTGAAAAGAGTTGAATCTAGTATAGAAAATTGTGAGTTTTCAATTCGCTCTAATCGATTTAAAACTTTTGTTTAAGAGTGTTGGAGTCTTTTTTCAATGAGCTAGCCGTTTTTGATCGTCTTATACCATCACATAGCCAGTGATGTCTTGAGTTAAAAATTAAAAAAAATTGCTGAGTTCGTTTTTTGAAAAGTCATAAGGAATTGAAATTGACAATTTGACTGATTTGGACAATTAACGTGCAACAAACTTGCAATTTATTTGCATATTGCGCGTTACAATCCCACATTGGACATATTGGCCATCATAGAATCCCTATAATTATAATTTTAAAATACATTTATTGTGAAAGAATTTTTTAAAACATTTTCTTTGTAAACGTTTCTCAAAAATCCATCATTGAAAAGTTGATTTTTGCTTGGAGCAAAAAGGCGGAGCAATAAGTCGAGTTATTTAGTAATTCTTTAAATTATGAACAAGTAGCTTGTTTTCCCGCTTCTCTTTTCAAAGATTTGTTGCGAGTGGACAGTAAAAACTGATAATATATTAACATTGATTAACCTGCAATCTACTATCAGTTTTAAGGTGAATTTTCAGGTGCTGTTTTAATCAAGCTCATATCATCACTCTTCCCGCTAGTGGTTTGAATTGATATCGCGACAATTCACAAAAAAGGCAACTCGTAACAAAAAACAACACGTGAAACTTAAGCAAAGTGAAAATTTGCAAGACCTCAAAATTTTTAATTTTTTAAAGAATTTCTTACAAGACCGCTGATGGGCGCGCAAGATGCACCTCTATATTTCACGACGAAACGCGCAGCCGCAAATTTTTAAGAAAGTATCAGCCTTTGTTGCAAAACTCTCAATGCATTGGCACAACTGCAGCGGTGAGTATTTTGCGGTTTTTCTCTTGTTACGCCAGTTGTCTTGTTCTCAATTTTCTTTTGTTGCTACTTGTCCTATTACGGTTTGATTCAAAGATCTTTTCAGTCTAGTCATGATTTTGAAGTAATTACAAGGCCAAGTTACAGGTGCATTGCAAAAACTGTCAAGAAAAATGAAAAGGTACGAGGCTAAAAGCATTGCTAGTACTGGCTATCACTATTTTCTCCCATGTCTCGCAAAAGACAATGTCTTGAAATAAAGTAGAAACTTGGATTGGTTTCATTTATTTGAGCTTCACGTTTCTATATATTTTAATTTTTCTAACAGAGACTTTAACAAAACATTCTGTTGCTAGACGAGAATCCATTCATTTTATCGATTTTTCTCTACCTTTCCTGTACAATGAAGACTATAAAACCAAACCTCGAAGTTATCCAGAAGCCGCAACGTGGGAAACACCTCACAAAACACTTCACATATTAGAACTCTTGGTTTTACGGCCTTTGTTTTTCTTGATAGAAAATTACTTTGAGAGTGTGCACAAAATCTGTAAACAAAAAATCAACTTCTGGTTATTGCATCTAAGACCGATCTTTTCACATCATAAATACACTTTTCCAATTAGAAAAACTACTAGTGAAACAGAAACGTGTTTGTTCGTAAAGAAGTGGAGTTTCTATTTACAGGATGATTGTTTTTCGAAGCCTTCAAAAAAATGAATGAAAAAGCACATTGATTCAACAGCTCTGTAGTCAGAAAAATTTGAAACCAGTTTCTGAACTCAAGACATGTTATGTCGTTTATTAGAGTTTTTCTTAGCGCCGACATTCAAACAGACTGAATATGATCGGGCTCTTTTTGAAAAGAAACGTAGCTGATTTCTTCAATTCAATTCTTCCTAAGCCAAAAAAATTTTGAACTGAAACTCAAGTTAGAGCTAAAAAATATTCATCTTGAACCTCCATTCCTTGCTCAAAAAGGTTGAATTTTGTTTTTTTTGTTCAACTCGCTTTAATATCTTGCTTGAATAAATAGAGCAGTTTTTAAAAATTTAGAGCATAAAAGAAGATTGTTGTCGCGAGTTGGTTAATTTGAACAGTTAGTTTTGAGACAAAACAAACTTGAAAGTTTTTTCTAGCTCTGAAGTGGAATCATATTGATCTGGCCTATCTTTTTTAGGATTCCAGAATATTCCAAAGCTTAGATGATTTGCATGATTCAAAAAAGTAAAATATATTTGGCTTTCTCTTGAATATTCAGTCTCTGAACGTTTTTTGTCAGGTTGCACTTGACAAACCTAAAACTTTGCGTTCAATTAAACATTGCGTGAATGGCGCATTCTGATTTTAAATTGAAATATAAGATGACATCAATTTAGCTTAAATCCAAACGTTAATTGGACTATAGAGCGCAAAATTTAGAAAAACATAGAACATAACGTCCAAAAATGTCTCAGAGCGACTATTGATTAGTGTTATTTCACAGGAAAAAATAATCACTGTAGCTACTGACTTCAAAAAACCCACTAGTTTCACTTCAACACAAACTGATTATGATTTTCAAATTTTATAGTGTAATGAATGTTTTGACTAAGTTAAAAACCGAAAAAATACGTTTTAAATACATATTTAGGTTGTTTTTAGATTTTTGGCTGCAATTGACAAATAAAAGCTAAAACATCGAAAAAACAACAGCAAGAAAAACTGCTAACTTTAGAGTGCGAGAAAATACCAAATGAGTATGGAAGGAAAATAATTCAAAAAGATATGAAAAATGAATATAGTAGAGAAAACCTTGAGTTTGTTTTCCACACATTTTACAATTTTTGTTTCAGAGGATCAAAACATAAGTTAAATCCCCTCGTTCAAGTTATTTCGTCTTAAGCGCTGAACAACATAGATAGCTCAAGATTTGAGCAAATTGACAGTCCTTTACTTTTTTCACACATAAGAAGGAAATAAATCTCTTTTCTTTATATTATTTTTTGGCGTTTCACTTAACACATAATTAAGAAGTCCATTTGTTTACAAATGTTTTCATGTGTTTCCATAAGTCCATCTGTTTACAAGTTTTTCGGATGTGTTTTTTGCACGTTTAACGAAAGAATATTTAGCACGTTTTTGCAACGTCAAACTGTCAAAGGTATTTTTTCACAATTTGTTTAACTGAATTATAAAATCTCAAGCCTATAGTGGAGCGATCGCAGCGTATTTGCAGGGGTTGGAGATTGGGCGTCCGAGTATGACTGCTCGGTTCTTTTTTGTTTTCGAGATACGGCGTTAATAAACTTTTTTTCAATTTTTTTAAATTTAAAAATGAAAAAACTAACCAAATTTGAAACTCTCAACATTATAGTGGGTTGCTTTCTGCGTACACTAAGAAGCTGAAAATCTAGCGTCCAAATATGAATTCCCAAAATTATTCGGTTTATGAGATATAGCGTTTTTAAGGAAAAAAATTATTTAAAAAAAACAGTTAGATGTAAAACAAGTAATCGAACTTGAGATCCTGAGCCTTATAGTGGGGTGTTGTCAGGATAACTAATTGTTTATTTTTTTCTGGTTTAGATATTTTATGATTTTATCAGTTTTTTTCAGAACAAATTAGATAGAAAAAACTAGGATAAGTTGAAAATCTCCTATTGTGGGGTATTTGACCATGTTGACCATATAGTGGTTTACTGTCAGGGTACTCTCAGAAGTTGCACAACTGGAGTCCAATTATGGCTGCTCAAGTCTTTTTGGTTTTCGTGATATGATGGTTTTTTAATCATTTTTCAACTTTTTCCAAAAAAGCTAACCAGACTTGGAATTTTCAACCCTATAATGGGGAACTGTCAGGTTGCACTCACGAGTTGCAACACTTGTGTCCAATTATGACTGCTCAAATACTTTTGGTTTTTTTGCAAAATGGATTTTTTTTATAAATTGTCCAATTTTTTGAGAAACTTTGATACAAAAAGGGTAACTACCTGATTTAGTGGAAAATGGTTCAAGATCTTTTGCTTAAATAGCTTAACAAGGACAACAAATGTCTTTTTGTGAGCTGATTGAATTATGGAATTTGAATTGCTAGGAGATAATGAGCGACAATTGCATTTGGTGGTACACTTTGAAGACATTTTTCTATTTTCAATCTGATGGTATCTCTAACCTAATTGGAAAAGAGTCTGCCTCATATCTGATTTGTAAGAACGGCAAAAAAACGTTCCATCTGAAATTTCAACAACCTGAAATTTATAATAATTATATCCGTAACCCGGATTTTTAATTTATAATTGCTGTTTGTAAATGTTCTGTAGGTTCCAGGAACTGGCGCAGTTAGTTCATCAAAAATTTAGCCAATATCCATTAAATTACTCTGATGGGAAGATGTAAAATTTTTTCCATTTGATTGGCTTCATGAAGTAACTGGAATAAGCTGAAAAAGTAAAATCCATTGAATACTTTGCTCGAAGTAACTTAAAAAATACCAATTTTTAGTAATCAATTCAGTCTGAAATAAACTGAAATTTTTCAAAGTTTATCGCTTGAACAGCTGGCACAGTATTAGTTTAAAATTTATCAACATGATTCGGTCTCAGAAAAAACTTGATTGTATCAAAACTTTCATCATTGAATAATTATAAAAGAAAGATTGTGATTAGATTCCTTCTTGAAATGACTTTTTCGATAGACAATTTTTTCGCGTTCAGAACGAATAACGTTTTGCGAGGTGGTTGATTAATATAAAGGGGTTAGCCAGTAAGTTGTATTTATTAGATACATATGTTTGTAACTTTTAACACAAATTTCAAAATTTGCTGCTCTGCTCAAGGTATTCATACTTTATGGGATATGGGTCCTCCTCATCTTGGCTTGCTGAGAAGGCAAAAAAGAACTTTCCATTTGAGATGACAAGGCTAGTACAATCTTCAGCTCGTTCATCAAAAATTTACATAGCAAATCAACTGCCACTGTCATCTTCCGAGCCAACGGATTCTAAACCAATTCACTTTATTGAATATTTCAAACATATTGCAAAATTTCAAACTGGGCAAAGAAATGTTCGAACTTTTCGCAAAACGTTCCCGTCAAAGACTAGCTGGCATAAAAATATTCAAATAAATAGCTGAATAGCTGGCATAAAAATTTTCAAAGTTCTACGAACATTTTTTTGATCCAGAAAATAACTGGAAATAGTTCAAAAATTCAAGAAGCTCGAAAAGTAAAACGGTAATTTTTGCAAAAAGGTTTCAGATGAAGAAACATTTGAAGTTTCATAGCTCGAATCATTTTCTGCAGAAAAAAGGGGTTTTATCGCGACCGAATTGCTTTACAAAACAACTTGAAACCTCTGCCAAATTTTTTTCATTCGCAAGACTTCAACGCTAAAATTTTTTTAAATCATCATCAGATTGTCTTGGTGAAATATTATGAAAAGTTTCAAAAATTCATAGCAAGAATAGTTTGCTTAAAAACTTATTTTTTTGCTAACTGATTCGTTCTATGAAAAAACTGAAAAAACTGCTAAATTTATTTTTCTTGCCATCTGATTTGCTTCATTGAAAAACTTGTAAAATTCAAAGATTCAAAGCTGGAAAAGCTTGTTTGGAAGAAATAAAAACGTTCACTGTCCGTTTCGTTCATGGTATAACATAAAAGTTTTCGATTTTTCAATTGCTTGAACAGGTTTTTTCCAGAAAGCAACAATTTTTTTGGGAACCAATTCAGCCTGAAAAAAACTTAAAATTTTCCCCTTCATGAAAAGTTTTGATTTATTTTGAAGATTCGTTGCTTGAATAGCTTGCTCAGAAAGCATCAATTTTTTTGAGAACCAATTCAGTCTGAAAAATTTAAAATATTCCCCATCAAGAAACGTTTTGATTTTTCTCGAAGATTCTTTGCTTGAATAGCTTGCTCAGAAAGCATCAGTTTTTTGGGTACGAATTCAGTCTGAAAAAAATGAAAATATATCTCTTTTATGAACAGCTTTTTTCCAGAAAGCAACAATTTTTTTAGGAACCAATTCAGCCTGAAAAAAACTTAAAATATTCCCCCTTCATGAAAAGTTTTGGTTTATTTTGAAGATTCTTTGCTTGAATAGCTTGCTCAGAAAGCATCAATTTTTTTTGAGAACCAATTCAGTCTGAAAAATTTAAAATATTCCCCATCAAGAAACGTTTTGATTTTTCTCGAAGATTCTTTGCTTGAATAGCTTGCTCAGAAAGCATCAGTTTTTTGGGTACGAATTCAGTCTGAAAAAAATTAAAATATATCTTTTTTATGAACAGCTTTTTTCCAGAAAGCAACAATTTTTTTAGGAACCAATTCAGCCTGAAAAAAACTTAAAATATTCCCCCTTCATGAAAAGTTTTGATTTATTTTGAAGATTCTTTGCTTGAATAGCTTGCTCAGAAAGCATCAATTTTTTTGAGAACCAATTCAGTCTGAAAAATTTAAAGTTTTCCCCATCAAGAAACGTTTTGATTTTTCTCGAAGATTCTTTGCTTAAATAGCTTGCTCAGAAAGCATCAGTTTTTTGGGTACGAATTCAGTCTGAAAAAAATTAAAATATATCCCTTTTATGACAAGATTTTAAGCATTTCGAAGATTCTCTGGTTGAATAGCTTGATTAGAATGATTCAGTCGTTTTGGGAACCAATTCAGTCTGAAACAACTTAATATAATCCAAAAACTCGTAGCTTGAACAGATTTTTGTAGCTTTAAAACTTTTTATATTTCGCGTCTATTAACGACGTGGCTTATTTGATTAAATATGAAACTTCTTTGCTTGAACAGCTTGATCAGAAAAACAACTAATTTTTTGTAAGCCCGACTGATAATTTCAAACGGGCTTGCTAAGAGGTTTTAAATGACAAATGGAATTTCCTCGTTTGCGTCTGAATGCATTCCTATTTTAGTTCGAAGTGAGTCTTGCAAATCTCTGAATTCTATCAACACCAAAGAAATTGACTATGATGATCCAACAACAAAAAAGCCATAACCGCTATATCCATGTTCCTGGTATCTCAAATAACAATGTTGTTTTGAGTACAATGTTCTGTACGGTATAGAAACTGATACAGCTAGTTCATCAAATTATTGTCAGCAAAGCGAATGGTGCTGATGTCCTCCAAATCACAAGACTCCAAATTGTTTCTTTTTGGGAAACTATCTGGAGTAGTTTGAAAAAAATACTCAAAAAACTTGCATATTAAAACTTTTAATTTTCCTAAAAAGTTTCGGACTAAGACTCTACTTGAAACATTTCGTAGTTTCATTGCTTGAAAAGTTTGCTCGAGAAATTTTTTTAATTTGCTCGTTTTTGAATATGAAGTATTTTCGAATCGATGAACGACATGGCTAACTTGAAATAGTTCGAAGTTTCCATGCTTGAATAGCTTGATAAGAAGATCAACTAACTTTTTCCGATCCGATTGGTTATCGGAAACGGGCTAGCCAGTAAATTTTGTTTGCTAAATAATCGAGATGAACACTTAGAAGATACGTTTCCTCGTTTGCGTTGAATGCACCCCTACTTTAATTGGAAATGAGTACTCCTCATCTCTGCTTTTTATCAACGGCAAAAGTAATTTTTAATCTGAAGGTTCAACAACAGCGAAGCCATAATCAATGCATCCATGCTGCAGTTCTGCAAAATAATAGGGCTGTTTCTGGTACATTGTCCTTAATAACCTAGAATTATTACAAACAGTTCATAGAAACTTCAGTTGACAAATCAAATAGTACTGCTGTCCTATAAACAGAGGGCGTCTCTGTTTCAAATCTTGTCGCATTTATATTAAACAGTTGCGCACTTAAGCTTTGTACCCATCTGATAACCTGACTATAGGTAAGGTTTCATTTCGATGTCAAGCTACCTTTTATTCTTCTCGAAGAAAACCTAAACTTTTGTGCAAAAACGCTATCAACAGAACTCATCAATGGTGTAAAAAAATGCCGTTCTTAGTGAGCTAGACCAAACTTACGTTTCTTTTCATCATCCAATAAACTACAATCACGTATTTCATGTATGAAATAAATTCACGTAACTACATTATTTTCTCCCTTTCAGAAAAACCAAAGTGCCCGCAGCCTTACAGTCATGATTTAAATTGTCGGAAAGAAACATATTACACTTGAAAATTAAAAGGCTTTTTCTCAAATGAATTAATGTGGCGTATATTTTCAGCAAAATTATTCTCGTGCAATTTTTTTTTAAAATATTTCTAAGTTTGTTGGGCTTCATTGGAGAATTGCTTTGATAAAATTTTCTCAGTAATAGATTCGGTAACTTTAGCACGTTTTTTGATTGACTAAAAAAATTATACCAATATAATAATTCTACTGCACTTCTAAGCAAGTCTTTTATTCATTATTTATTATCTGATTTAAACCCAAATTCAGTAAAAGACGTTTTATATTTCAAACTTAAAACGTTTGGTCCGATTAATTTGAATCAGCAATGTGAGTTATAACCGATATGGTTAACTCATAGAGTAATTTCGGATAGGGTACACCGTCTGCTCGTCACGCTATCTTATTTTCGGCCGGATAGATTCGTGCAACTTCTTAGTCTAATACCGATCCTAATCTTACTCTTATACTATCTAGTCTCAGGTTGTTTAACTAGTCTCTGCTAGGCTCAATAGATCTAGGGTATACTGGTTTATTGCGGCTGCTGAAGTTCTCTTGGAGAGGCAACTAATTTCTAAGTTAAATTCAAATCTCTCTGGTGCTGAAATTACAAGTAATTTCAGCACTTACAAATAAGTGGGTTGTTAGTTAGATGGATCATGATTGGTTAATAATAAATACTTTACAGTGGTGAAATATCTAATTTATCCAATCATAAAATGTAGTTTAGATCAGGTTCCACCCATCCGGGTTTTACAGAGTTTTTTAGAATAGTCTTTCTGCAATTCAAAGGATGGATGATGGACGTTGGTTTTTGGCGAACATCATATTTCTTCTGGGTTCTCTTGTTAGAGAAGTTCCAGGTTCAATCGTTGTGTCTTCTCATGACAACGACTGGGTTTTCGCAACAAACTCAAATCTGATTTCAGAATGGTTGGCTATGACAGGTTTTTCTGTTTCATGTAGAGAACTTCTTTTGTGTTTGACCTTGTCTGGGAATGGCGTGGAGATTGTGCGTGGAGGGGATGCCTGGTTACTCGGATCTGTACGTATACTTGAACATCGAGGTGGTCATTGGTCTAGTTCAATGAAGTCCTTTTCTGCGAAGTCAAGTCGTACTCTAAATCCTTTGAGTTGTGATTGTGGACGGCATATTGATTGTGGTTGGCCATTCTTTTTCGAGTGTAGTGGGGTCATTTTGTCTTTGGATGTTCGTCTTTGGTGTTGTATGCTGATCTATATACTGCAAGGTATAATTTACATTTTATAAAATTTTTTATTAGTTTGATGTTTTAATTATGATTTAGGTTAGTTGTTTTCGCAAAAGCTTTTTGTTTTAGTTCGGTTATTTTGAAGAATTACTCACCCTTGAGTACCTCTTATTAAAAATAGGAGTGTGGTCACAAAGCGTGGATGTAGCGCGGTGGGTTAGGCCGGCTATAGAGCATGCTCAGGACGTCCTCTCTGGTGGGTTAGGCCAGGAGTGGGAGTATGATTTCGTGCGGTTTCTGTGAGAGGTCCTGTTATGTGACAACGTTTTATGTCGGGTTTGTTATGGTTTTTCTTATGTTTCGTTGGTTGTGTCCTTTTTTCAAAAATCAAATTGTTTTTGGTATGGGTTTGTCTTTCGACTTTTTTGTGTTTTATTATTTCTTTCTTAGACTTTATAATAGTCTTCAAAAGAATAATTTATCCAGTTTTAAACTGGGTTAATCCGGTTTGGGTACCGTTGGTTTCCTTTTCTTAGTCATGCTGTTATTCTATATGTTGTGGTATTTAGTAAGCTGCATTGGTTAGTTTTGTTTAGTATATAATTCCTTTCCAACCGGGTTAAAGGAAAGTTTGAAACGTGTTATCGTGTGTTAGAGTTGTTGAGTGTGAAAGCTTGAAACTGAAATTCATTATTTAAACAATTCTTCGTGGGCGAGTTGTGCGAGTGTGGATAGAATTTCTGTGCGAGTGAATGGAAATATCAAAAGGTTAGTACTGCATTTTCGTCTTATCAATTTACTACATAGAATTTCAATTTTACTGCTAGTTTTTTGGGAAAAATTAAGTTACAAATTTTCATCATTATTAGATTTACTGCTTGTGGGGAAATAATTTTTAAATTAATTTACTACATTGGTATAAATTTTATTTAGATTAGCTTGTGCAAAATGTTAATAGAGTTTTGAACAATTTGAAGAAGTTTTCTATTTTTTATTTTTCTTTTGTGTATTTTGCAGATGATCGTGAGATGAAGACTAAAAATCATAATGAGACATGGATAAAGAATGGTTAGTGTTTAATTTGAATTTATTAGTAAAGAATATGCAGAAATTATACTTTCCTGTTAGTCGTCGGGGAAAAACCGTGGGGAAAGATGTCGTGGATTATGTCGGAAGTTGTTAGTAATTTTGCTAGTATGCGAATGATGTTTTTAGTTTGAAGCAGTGGCCAAAGCAATTGAAGTGCTTTAATGGTTTTTAGTTCTTCAGTGCCAACTGCAAAATCATAAGGTGTGTTTTGGATGAGATTATATAATTTGTGGTTATATTTAGTGTTGTGGATGAATTCTAATATGGGGATTTCTATAGGTTGAACAAATTCATGTGGGATAAGGAAGGGTCTGGATTCTTCTGCGTTGAAGGTCTTTGTGATGGGACAAAAAATATACATTTGGGTTATGGGATCATAATTGCGAAGAATACCGTGAAGGTTAGTATCTTTGATGCAATATGTGAAGTTAAGAAAAAATGGTGAAGTGTATTTAGAGTTAATAAATTGAAAACGGTGGTGTGGTTATCTTGATGGAGTGTGTAGATCAAAATGATTTTGTATGAAACGATAATATGTATATGTGTGGGTTTGTTTAGTGCGTAACATAATGTCGTGTGAGCAGTGCAAATCTCGTTCGTGTGGTGCAAGGAAATGAAAGGTTAGTGAAAATAATTGAAATTTTTCTTTAAAACTTTCGTAAGCTTGTGTATCGGTTAGTGCTTCAGAAATGATGTGATCGAATTTGCGATCAAATATATTGAGTGTAAATACATATGGTGTTTTGATGAAAAATTTTTCTGTGATTTGTGGGTTAGCGAAGCGATCATCATCTAAAAATTGGTCTTGGTTAGTTCGGATGATGTTATGATCAGAATATTCTAGCGTATATTCGTTAGATCGGGGTGCAGTGTATGTTTTTAGTGATTTTTTATATCCTATATAAGTAAATTGTCTATGTGTTAGTGGTGTAGTGAGTCGATATAGCATATCTTGATTTCTTTCTATATCGGTGTGAGTATTAGATAAAGGTAGGCAAAGGGGGTTAGTAAAATGATAATATGATGTCCAGTGAAGTGTAGGCATTAAAACATATTCATCGACAAAACTACGTGTATCGTTAGTGTCGTTAGGGGTGTTCAAAGTATATTGTGGAAATGAAGGTAAGGTGATTGCTAGAAAATCTTTCGTGTTAGTGTGATGTGGATGATTAATATATTCACGGGCTGTTCCTGGTTTTGTTCGAAATGGATGGTTTGGGAATTTTCTTTTGAAAGTGCGATAAGCTCTATTAGTGCTAATTGATGATTCGGTGGATGTGGATGATGGTGCTAATGATGCGGTATAAGCTGAAGAGGGTGTAGGGGTAGGTGGGTTTGATGATTCTATTGTGGATGAAATTTGATTTATAGTGGGGTTTTCAAGGTGGAAGGGTTGTTGTTGTAGGGTGATAAAATTATCTAGTTCCTGGGAGATTTGGGGAGTATCTGGAGAATTGGATGATCGGTCTGAATGAAATGAAGAGTAGGTTGGGGTAACTTGTGAAGCATAGGAGGGTGTAGAAATGGATGGGAGTGGGTTATTTGGTGGGATTGGTTGAAAAGGGGGTTTTGAAAAAACTGAGGAGTTGGTTTGAAAATTATTGGATGGTGATGGTTCAGAGTCTGCAAATTCATCAGGGGTTTCAATATTTGGGTTATTGAGTTGTGAAATGGAGTATAAAACTGAGATTTGTGAATTAGTATCTGAATTCATGCCTGATGTTATATTATCGGTTGGGAAATCGGGTGGCGGGAAAGCAAAAAGTGGAATTATTGTAATTGGAGTGTTGAGGTTGGTTGGGTGTGAATTTGAGCGGTGTAGGGATCCAAGTTGTCGGCTCATCGTGGGCTAAAAAAATTATTATTTTGAGACTGAAAAGCGGTGGTATGGGGTTGTTCTATAATCTGTTCATATGTATTTTCATCTAGTGAATGGTGTGTCATTATATGTTGAATGGGACTTTGTGATATGGTTGGTCTAAAATTTTGATTATTTGTGGACTAGTGATAATGGATGGTTATGTGGTAGGGGTGGTAACTGTGGTGCTGTAGGCGTTATGTCTAGATTGTTATGTTCTTCATCGTATGTGTTCTGTCTTGTTGCTATTTTTGTGTTATATTCTTTTATTTGTGCGTCTAAGAGAATTTTGTTTATTGATGATGAAAAAATTCCAAAAAATCCTGCAAATAGTATGCGTGCTACACTTGCTTGTCTATTTACTTGTGTGTGTATAGCGCATGTATTATAGATTCCTTTTAAAAGCGAAAAAAGAAATCCTATAAAGTTAAACATTGCATATAAAATGGTCAATTTTTCTAAGATGTAGTAGGGCCATCCTAGAAAATCGAGAATTTCATTTTTTAGTGTAACAAAGCTAAAAATATTTATAGGTGAGATATCTTATGGTCGGTATTTTTCACCGTTTAGATATATGTAGTCTTTAATGTCTTTAAAATATCCGCTATAGTCTTGTGTATAAATATCTGCAAATCCTGCGGTTTCGGCAAGTTTGCGTAAGTTTTGGTCAATTGATTGTCTTTGTATAGTGTCCATTTGTGTTAATAATTCTTGGAATTGTTGTGTTCTAATGTGATGTTGGATATCGGATTTTGAATATATTCCAATTGATTGTAGGTCAATATTTGGGTTTCGAGCAATAGCTCTAATGCTTTCAGGTGAAAATTTTTTGAGTGATTGCATTAATGTGGGATATGGGGTAAGAAGGTAATATTTATCTTCATCAGGGTTCAGTTGTACTACATTGTGGCTATTTTCTGATCCACATGGGACTGCGGTATCCCAGAAATAGGTTCGTCTTGAAAGTGTGTCAACGAAATGTACTTTATTCTTATAAAAGATAGGTATTCTTTTATAGCATCGTTTATCTTCAAAAACATAGAGTGGTGATACTTTTTTGGTACAGGTATAAAACCATAAAATGTTTCCTTCATAGTCTAAAAAATTTGATCTATTTCCTGATAGTAAATATCCTGCGTAGGGATTTTTTTAATACTGCTAGTGCAAGTGATTGTAGGATTTGTGTCCTTTCTAATTCGCATAGTTGGTAAAGTGTTTCTAATTCAGAGAGTGACATTTCTTGAAAAATGCGGCTAATTGTGTAATCTAATTTCATATCTAGGTGAATATCATAGTGGATATTACCGAAATATGTAGTATTCATTAGTGATAGCTCTTGTAAACGTGTGCTTCTAGTGTCATGGGGCTTGAGATGTCCACCGGGTTGACCTTTACTTTTTTGAAAATTAACTGGTATATATGATGTTCCTTCGTTTATGGGATGACCTGTGGCGTATGGGTCGATTTTTACTTTTCCAGTGGTCATGTCGAATCCTTTTTCGTATTCAACTAATATTTCGGAGTATTGTGTTTTGTGAAGTGGGTTTCTGTATTTACATGCAAGTTCTGTTTCTTGATATATCTGAAAACGTGTCAATTTATTTTCTATATTGTGTATGTTTCTAAAATTAGAACTTTGTTTTCGTGATGGGTTTACTTGTTCATATGGGATTGACTGTATAAAATATTTTTCGTGAAATTTTATCATACGAGCGTGTATTTTTGCTACTTGAAATGTTGTACATGTGTCTTCGGGGAACCAAACAATTGTTGCTTGTGTTCGTGTTGTAGGGTCACAATAGCCTTGGTCGTTTTTACAAGGTAATCTAATTCCTTGATAGATCATTGTGTTGTCTGATAAATTGCGTGTGAGTTGTATTTTTTCGAGTTGTATTTTCCAATCGAAAAACATTATTTCTTGGTATCCTTTATTTTTTGTGTCTGCTTTGCAGTTTGATGGGTTATTTATACCAATATGTGGTATCCAGTGTTTATCATGTGTGTCATAAGTTAATCTTCCGTGTGCGCCGTTGTATGGGTATTTTTCATCAAATTTTATATGTCCTTGATATTTTTCAAGTTCTGCTTGATGTACAGAATCTGAAAAAACTTGGAAATTTACTAACTTTCTATCTGTGTTTTTATTTCTTGTGATATTTAGTCTGAGTAACTCGTTTTTACAATCTTCGGGGTTGAGATGTAAAAGTCGTTCGATATTGCTCTGGTAGAATGATTCGTGGTCAATTCGGTTTTTATTTCCATTTGAAACTTGTGAACAATGTACTTTCTTTTCAGAAAATGTTGCTGTGAATTTATATCCTATAACTGTTGTTGCTCGGGCTTTTGAATAAAGTGTCGCTATGACGTTTGTAGTTTCTATAGCTTGTGGTTCTGTTTCGCATTGTGATACTTGATTTATTGCATATTTGTGTAGTGTTTTTTTGCACCAGATGAGTTATAACCGATATGGTTAACTCATAGAGTAATTTCGGATAGGGTACACCGTCTGCTCGTCACGCTATCTTATTTTCGGCCGGATAGATTCGTGCAACTTCTTAGTCTAATACCGATCCTAATCTTACTCTTATACTATCTAGTCTCAGGTTGTTTAACTAGTCTCTGCTAGGCTCAATAGATCTAGGGTATACTGGTTTATTGCGGCTGCTGAAGTTCTCTTGGAGAGGCAACTAATTTCTAAGTTAAATTCAAATCTCTCTGGTGCTGAAATTACAAGTAATTTCAGCACTTACAAATAAGTGGGTTGTTAGTTAGATGGATCATGATTGGTTAATATTAAATACTTTACAGTGGTGAAATATCTAATTTATCCAATCATAAAATGTAGTTTAGATCAGGTTCCAAATGCTCTCACTCTGTCATGTGAAGATGTACGTAAGCTTTCACAGAGTGTGTGATTTTCTTTAGAGAACAAACAGAACTTAAGGTCACAGACAAACACACACATACACACGCGCGTGCGCACGCACACACTGTCAAACACACAATTTTTTTCAGACAATTTTCTTTTTAACGGTCCATTTGGACGGAATGTTTTCAAATCAACCGAAGTGTTTTGTTGTCTTGATCTCAAAAATTGAAATAGTTCTCTGTTTAATGATTTGAAAGATACTTAGCCATTTTGGGACAATGAGCGCGCGACATAATTAGCATTATTGACGCGGAATTAATCCGTCTTAGAAACCGTTACAATTTGGAAGAAAAATTTATTTGTCATAGTTTCTAATTTATTGGGCTCAAAATTTATCCTTTCGTTTTTTATTTGCCGTTTTTTTAACTAAGAAATGTATCACTCGATAATAAAAAAATGCGCGTAAAACTCAAAAAAGTCTAATTTGAGCGTAAACACATTATGATATATATTTTTTTGAAAATGTAGAAAACACGACCCTAAGGCGAAAAAATAACGTTCATTGAAAACAATAAAAAAAAACTCACAATTGTAAAACCTGTTTCATTATCATAAACATTTATGGATAAGTTAATTTATAACTGTGCAATTCTTTGTTTCATAATCGAAAATGAGTTTGTACGTCAACCGTTCATCCTATAATTTTTGAGATGAAAATCAAAGGTGCTTGTAAATTGAACAATTTTTATGCGCGCCTACTAACGCATGTACGAGCACTGCAAAGAAAAATATCAATTTGAAAAAGACACTGGTGAGTAAATCGGTGAAATAGCCATAAGTATATAGAAAATTTGAGACATGCAACCGTTTTTTCTATGATTATCTGATGTTTTATGTAGTCAAATTCTACAGCTTAACGTTATAACCTTATAAATCAGTTACACAGTCCCTTAATGCGAGGGCGGCATCCGCAACGCGGGCGGCGGGCGGCGGTTGGTGGTGGCAACGACGCAGGACTTTTCCCCGTCGTCCACCTGGATGGCAGCGGAAACAAAGGCAGCGGCTAAGGGCTTGAAGAACGGTGGCAATGCGCCCACACAGTCGCCTCTCCGACCTCATCGCCCTCGTAGCTACAGAACAACAGAAGTCCAGGCCAGTCATGGGTGGCAGCCCCTCTCGACTGAACCCTACCGCGGCAAAGGACAGAAACAGATCGATAAACCGTCTCCTGCGATTAAACTCATTCCATCAAAGGAGAAACGCATCGGCTATACGGGCTTTCCAGGAGGAAAGCAAACGTGAGGTCCATGAATGAAGAAACAAACGAGATGCTGCAAAATCTGAAACACGGCGCAGCAGAGTATGGCCTAAATGCACTAGCGGTCAGTGAAACCCGACTTGAGGGTACCGGCATACTGGACCCGGGAACGGATGGAAATTCTTCCACCACAAATGTAAAGGGAAGGAAGGGAAACACAGAGGTGTTGGCATCCTACTCTCCCCTCCTGGAGCAGAGGCATGGGCGCAAGCAGGCAGTCGCATAGAATCCAAGGAGATCGGGTGAGCATTAAAAGTCACCATCAAAGATGCAGAAAAGGACAGGGAAATGCAAATCACCTCCGCGAATGCGCAAACATCCAAGACACCGGAAAAGAATGTCAAACAGTTATATGAAGGGCTGAGCAAACTCCTTCGAAACAACCCTGACCAACAGTTCATATGGATAGGAAGAAGAAGCCCCCAGTTTGGGACAGTTTGGTCTTCAAGGATCACGCCGCATCCACATGGTGGACAGTGTGATCTTGTTCTGCCACGGTGAAGGTTTCAGAATGAGCCACACTTTCTAGAGATCAACCCTACGAAAAACAGCAACTTAGTTCCACCCCCGATGGAAGACAGGCAACGGGAATACTAGACTTGTCTTTGGTAAAACAAGCTCATGCAAGAAATGTCCGCAACAGCAATGCCTGACATAGAAACTGAATCCGAATGCTCCCTCGTTTCAACGCAATTCGGAGACGCCCAATACAACTTATGCGGCGGAGCGAAAAAAATTCGCGCACAGCGGACCGCAAGAGTGCACTGACAGCGCTCTCAACCAGATTGCTCCAAAATTGAAGAACACCTAATTAAGAGGCATAAGAAATGAAACGCACTCAAAAACCAAGAAATGTAGAAGAAGTACGCAATGGATGTCACCGAAAGAATGACTATCATGCCTGAAATGCCATTGATTCAGATGATGACAAAGATCATCCGCGACTATGCGGAATCCAAAATAGCACTTCTACACTCAGAGACACGAACATGGATGTCTGAAACTCAGACCGAAATTAGATATCTATCGGAATTCAGACAAGGGGCGTCCAGAGAACATAACCGAACAAAAAAATCGGGAAGATATCAATCCCACCAAAGAGCATCCTTCGAGATGGGGCACGCATGCAGTGAATGGAGGAAGATTTGTGGGAGGAAAAGACTTAAGAAATCCAGGCAATGGAAGACAAGGAAGATACCCACTCACTCTAAAACACCATAAGCTCCCTCGACAAGGTGTACCCGTCCAGAAGTGTTCGGTCTCGAGCCCTCCCCTTGAAAGAAGGACTGGAAGTCGGAAAAAGAACGATGCATTTTAAAGACATCCCCAATAGATCAAGAATCATCGACAAAAAAAGTCCTATCAGAGCTATCGACCAAATTACCGTTGTTGAATGGACCGCACCGGCAATAGGCGAGTCAGCAAAAGCAATTAAAACAGTCAAGAACAACAAGGCCAGCGGCATATTAAGCGTTACTGCGGAGTGCATCAAGGACAAACCACTGGTAGCGGAAATCCTGCACAAACACAGAGTGATATGTAGAAAAATGATAAAAACAATGATGGAAATACCAGTGCGACGGCTCGAATCGGTACTGATGGATTTATATAAGAGCAAAGGAGACTTTAATATGCTGGACAACTGGCGAAGAATTGTATCAATTGAACTGATGTCCAATGCTGTGAGCCTTTTCCTAAACGTTACACTACATGATACCGGAGAACAACTGTGGACGAGAAGCATTACGGCTTCCGCAATTATCTCGGAACAATGGACTGCACCATTGTCTTGGGGCGACCCATTAAAAAGTTCGAAGGCACATTCCCAACTGAGGATAACCAGGGCGATGCGTTTCACATTCTCTTTGTCGAGCTGCAGAAAGTATCCGACTCCTCCGATCGGGCTCTCAACTTCGAAATGCTATATCGCTGTGGCACTTGGGTACAGATTCTCAATGTCGACTGTCGTGCGACAAGGTTGCTGCTCGGCATCAACGCCTTAGAACTTCTACTTCTGGTTCCTCATGCGACTGTGGAAAGACCGCTGTAAAACAGAACTCGGTGATAGCAAAAGAGGAGGCATCATTAAAGACAAACCTGATCTCGCATTATGACAGCGAAGCAAAATGACAGCTCTGAACTCAGTCACTGGGACCCAAATAACAAATGAACAATATGCTGATGACACCGCAACAGTTGAAGGCACCTTCGACGGCCTGCAAAGTGCAACGCAAATACTGAAAAAAAAGATATTGTGACTTAGGTGGCAAACATAGCTTAGAGAAGAACGAATAGATGCACGTGCCACCTAGAGAGAGCAAACAACCATCCATAGCTGTATAATTTGAGTCGATGAGATCAATCTTCAAAGGTGGAGCAATCTTCGGTCGCCTACGAGGGGTCTGGAAATCCAACCTGCAGTCCACCGCAAAGGGCAGGATCCTTTCAGCATGCATCGCAAACATGTTTCTCTACGTTGCCGAGGGGAAACTCTTCACGCGCCCACAAGCAGAACTACTGAATAGATTCCGGTAAGGGTGCCTGAAGTCAATGAAGAACTTAACACCTAGTGTAAGACAACGAGATCTATTGGAAGAGTTTGGAGTACCCGATATCCAGATCGCACTGATGAAGCCTGAGAGAGCTCCTTTCCAGTGTATCCTCGGTTCGGTCATTAACAAACAAAAACCAAAATTACGAGGAGGCACAGAGAAATTGATTATGAGCCGTTACAAGAAGTGGTAAGAGCCATGCCGGGTATTAGCACCAAGAAGTGGTCATTCCAGGTACAGAACCAGAAAAACTGGAAACGTGCTCAACAAAAAAACTCTGCTCCCGACACCAAGAACATCAACAATGAAGCCACAAGGCGCGGATCTAGGAAAAATTTGAGGGGGTGGGGGCGGATTTTCAAAAAAAAAATTAAAATTTTGTCGACTTTTTTAGGCCGACCAAATTGATTATCTGGGTACTCCCAAACCACTAAAAAGACCTTGTTTTGGTAAAACTTTCCATTCCGCAGGCAAATTTTTCAAAAACAGGCCAAACATCCGAAGGCACCTTTAGACAAATTTTAAGGTCAGTCAGCCAAAAATGGATACCTTTGGGTCGGCACGGGCCGAATCCCTGAGGGGAAGAGGCGTCCCCCCTAAGTTCGCTACTGAAAGCCACACAGAAGACACCTCAAGGGGAAGAGCAGGGTCTGATTAGGATAACTGGGCCCAAGGGCTTTGAATGTCGGGCATGCGGCACTCCCTACAGTACCCTCTCAAGGTGCAAAAAGCACATAAATGCAGTACATGGCATAACTCAGTGAACCATCGATGAAAGAAACAAGCCTGACTGAACATCTATCATCAAAACGCGGACAAGAAGCAGACGAAAAGCGCCGCTAACCGACACTAACGACACCACTTAAAACGACTTAACACCACAACCAACGCAGCTTAAATTACGGAAAAACAACCAGAGTGAGCTTAACTTGCACCCTGAAAAAGATTGAGAAGATCTGCTGCCACTGTTGTAATGGTTGCCTCAAACAACTTCCTATAATTCATTTCTCGAATTATTCAACCTATTCGAAAAATTCAAATTTTTCAATCTCAATTGATATTGAAAATATAACGGCTAATTGTCGATCAATTGTCAAAAAAAAATTGTAATAAAAAAATTATGATTTTTTTTGGGAAATTTTTTGTGAAATTCAACACCCACACCCCATATAATGTACAAGGTGATAAGTTTCCCTCCAAGTGAAAAATGAAGCATGGCCAATAAGTTTACTTCAAAAAAACTGGAAAGATTTCTAGTTCGGGTTAAAGCTCCGCTCACGCGTTAACGTTCTAAATTTGCCAAAATGGTAATTTTTGAACCCTCATAAATTAACCCTCATAACTTTTCAAGTATAAGCTCATGTCAACAACTTTTTTTGAATGATAAACAACTAAATTTAGAAATTGGCCAGCTAAAAAACTGGAATTTGACTGAAGAAAAAAACCACCTCGAGGAGAAATATTCCATTAATTTCGTTACAAAATTCGAATAAAAAGCATCGGTGAAATGCAAAGTTTCAGTATCAAAATGCATTAAAAATTACTCTTCACATTTGAGGTTGTCCATTTTAATTTTTTTCATTACAAATATGGACTAAAAATCTTAATCTGAAAACTGATATTCGAGCAAACTTCGGTAAAATATATATAGAGCCCAAAAATCTCGACAACTAAGATCTCGAAAAATTCCCTTTTATACTTTTGGTTTCGCTCTAGTCAAATATCTTAAAACAATGGTTGAAATTTTCCGACGAATGTCTTTCGGAGCAGATTTTTTACGCTCGGTCTCCAACATAAACTTGACTAAAATCTTCGAAAACTGTTTTTACTATAAACTTAGGCGGTGTTCGTCTTTTGTTTTCAGCTTCTGGAACAAAACTGACCTTGTTTTGACTATGCTCGACCTTAGTATGTGTCGACCTTGTGCTCGGATTAGGTTTGCGTTTCTGCTGTTTCTCGGACTTTCAATCGAGAAACTGCAAATTTTTGGCGTTGAAAGTCAACATAACCGGGCATCTTGATCCGGGCAAATATATCAACTAAAAAATCAAACATACTGCGCAAGATTTTTAACTTTTCGATTGAGCTCACTACTTGTCTCCCTCCTCCCCGGATACCTGAACTTTCTCAGAAAATGAGCTCCACTCATACACCCGATAAAAAATGAGAAATTACAACAACTGGGTTGAATTCTACATCTTGACGTACATATCTTGCCATACAAATGAGCAACCATTTCCGCTCTGAGGTACTCGAGCTCCAACCCAAATCTGAGTTTTGGGTAGCAGCTCAGACCCCCACTACTGCCAACAGCTGTGATTCACAAGATAATTGAACAAAATTATGAGGCCAAACTGTGCGTTCTGTGCATTGTAAACGGGTTCCGCAACAGGACAAAATCAGTTTTGTCGCAAAAACCATAATATTGCTTGTTGATCTTTTTCGATGTATTGGATTCAACAAACAAATACTTAAAACCTTTTACCGCTGAAAATTGCTCCGAAAAAAGGCAATACTGCGGAACCCGCAATTGTATTTGCGGAAACCAGAACACTTAGTGGAATCCACAAACAATTATAAGACATGTGTGTAGTTAGATTGAGCTGTTGCGGAAAGCGTAACTGAAAGCGGAATCCGCAAATTGTAAGTGGAATTACAACAAGGTTTGCGGATTTCATTTAAATTTTGGGGATTCTACTTACATTTTGGAAAATCTACTTAAGTTTGCGGAATCCAGAACAACTAGCAATAGTTGCTTGTTGCGAATTCGCAAAAAAAAAATGAGCCGACAAAACTTAAGTTACAGGTATTTAAATGCAATTCCACGAGTTTTTTGGAAATTGAATCCAAATACATTTTTGAAAATGTTTAAAGACTTGTCTCTGAAATCCAGAAACATACATACACAAAAATGTGCGCATATCCAGTGCACAGTTTGGTCTCGTAATGACTGAGAATAATGATTATTTTCTATAATGTGCTCGTTGGAAGGTATATTTTGGGGTAGTCTAGATCCTGCCCGTTCTGACAAGGGACCCAAATAACAAATGAACAATATGCTGATGACACCGCAACAGTTGAAGGCACCTTCGACGGCCTGCAAAGTGCAACGCAAATACTGAAAAAAAAGATATTGTGACTTAGGTGGCAAACATAGCTTAGAGAAGAACGAATAGATGCACGTGCCACCTAGAGAGAGCAAACAACACTCCATAGCTGTATATTTTGAGTCGATGAGATCAATCTTCAAAGGTGGAGCAATCTTCGGTCGCCTACGAGGGGTCTGGAAATCCAACCTGCAGTCCACCGCAAAGGGCAGGATCCTTTCAGCATGCATCGCAAACATGTTTCTCTACGTTGCCGAGGGGAAACTCTTCACGCGCCCACAAGCAGAACTACTGAATAGATTCCGGTAAGGGTGCCTGAAGTCAATGAAGAACTTAACACCTCGTGTAAGACAACGAGATCTATTGGAAGAGTTTGGAGTACCCGATATCCAGACAACCTGCAAAACAAGAACAGCATGACTCATGGGCCACATCGCACTGATGAAGCCTGAGAGAGCTCCTTTCCAGTGTATCCTCGGTTCTGTCATTAACAAACAAAAACCAAAATTACGAGGAGGCACAGAGAAATTGATTATGAGCCGTTACAAGAAGTGGTAAGAGCCATGCCGGGTATTAGCGACAAGAAGTGGTCATTCCAGGTACTGAACCAGAAAAACTGGAAACGTGCTCAACAAAAAAAGTCTGCTCCCGACACCAAGAACATCAACAATGAAGCCACAAGGCGCGGATCTAGGAAAAATTTGAGGGGGTGGGGGCGGATTTTCAAAAAAAAATTAAAATTTTGTCGACTTTCTTAGGCCGACCAAATTGATTATCTGGGCACTCCCAAATCACTAAAAAGTCCTTGTTTTGGTAAAAATTTCCATTCCGCAGGCAAATTTTTCAAATACAAGCCAAACATCCGAAGGCGCCTTTAGACAAATTTTAAGGCCAGTCAGCCAAAAATGGATACCTTTGGGTCGGCACGGGCCGAATCCCTGAGGGGAAGAGGCGTCCCCCCCTAAGTCCGCTACTGAAAGCCACACAGAAGACACCTCAAGGGGAAGAGCAGGGTCTGATTAGGATAACTGGGCCCAAGGGTTTTAAATGTCGGGCTTGCGGCACTCCCTACAGTACCCTCTCAAGGTGCAAAAAGCACATAAATGCAGTACATGGCATAACTCAGTGAACCATCGATGAAAGAAACAAGCCTGACTGAACATCTATCATCAAAACGCGGACAAGAAGCAGACGAAAAGCGCCGCTAACCGACACTAACGACACCACTTAAAACGACTAAACACCACAACCAACAAAGCTTAAATTACGGAAAAACAACCAGAGTCAGCTTAACTTGCACCCTGAAAAAGATTGAGAAGATCTGCTGCCACTGTTGTAATGGTTGCCTCAAACAACTTCCTATAATTCATTTCTCGAATTATTCATCCTATTCGAAAAATTCAAATTTTTCAATCTCAATTGACATTGAAAATGTAACGGCTAATTGTCGATCAATTGTCAAAAAAAAATTGTAATAAAAAAATTATGATTTTTTTTGGGAAATTTTTTGTGAAATTCAACACCCACACCCCATATAATGTACAAGGTGATAAGTTTCCCTCCAAGTGAAAAATGGAGCATGGCCAATTTGTTTACTTCAAAAAAACTGGAAAGATTTCTAGTTCGGGTTAAAGCTCCGCTCACGCGTTAACGTTCTAAATTTGCCAAAATGGTAATTTTTGAACCCTCATAAATTAACCCTCATAACTTTTCAAGTATAAGCTCATGTCAACAACTTTCTTTGAATGATAAACAAGTAAATTTAGAAATTGGTTAGCTAAAAAACTGGAATTTGACTGAAGAAAAAAACCACCTCGAGGACAAATATTCCATTAATTTCGTTACAAAATTCGAATAAAAAGCATCGGTGAAATGCAAAGTTTCAGTATCAAAATGCATTAAAAATTACTCTTCACAATTGAGGTTGTCCATTTTAACTTTTTTCATTACAAATATGGACTAAAAATCTTGATCTGAAAACTGATATTCGAGCAAACTTCGGTAAAATATATATAGAGCCCAAAAATCTCGACAACTAAGATCTCGAAAAATTCCCTTTTATACTTTTGGTTTCGCTCTAGTCAAATATCTTAAAACAATGGTTGAAATTTTCCGACGAATGTCTTTCGGAGCAGATTTTTTACGCTCGGTCTCCAACATAAACTTGACTAAAATCTTCGAAAACTGTTTTTACTATAAACTTAGGCGGTGTTCGTCTTTTGTTTTCAGCTTCTGGAACAAAACTGACCTTGTTTTGACTATGCTCGACCTTAGTATGTGTCGACCTTGTGCTCGGATTAGGTTTGCATTTCTGCTGTTTCTCGGACTTTCAATCGAGAAACTGCAACTTTTTGGCGTTGAAAGTCAACATAACCGGGCATCTTGATCCGGGCAAATATATCAACTAAAAAATCAAACATATTGCGGAAGCATAGAAAAGAACAATCTCTGATTTTTAACTTTTCCATTGAGCTCACCACTTGTCTCCCTCCTCCCCGGATACATAAGTTTGCACAGAAAATGGGCTCCAGTCAAACACCCGATAAAAAATGAGATATTACAACAACTGGGTTGAATTCTACATCTTGACGTACATATCTTGCCATACAGATGAGCAACCCTTCCCGCGCTGAGGTACTCGAGCTCCAACCCAAATCTGAGTTTTGGGTAGCAGCTCAGACCCCCACTACCGCCAACAGCTATGATTCACAAGATAATTGAACAACATTATGAGGCCAAACTGTGCGTTCTGTGCATTGTAAACGGGTTCCGCAGCATGACAAAATCAGCTTTGTCGCAAAAACCGTAATATTGCTTCTTTTCTTTGATCTTTTTCGATGTATTGAATTCCACAAACAAATACTCAAAACATTGTACCGCTGAAAATTTCTCCGAAAAAAGGCAATACTGCGGAACCCGCAACTGTATTTGCGGAAACCAGAACACTTAGTGGAATCCACAAACAATTATAAGACATGTGTATCGTTAGACTGAGCTGTTGCGGAAAGCGCAACTGTAAGCGGAATCCGCAAATTGTAAGTGGAAGTACAATAAAGTTTGCGGATTTCTTTTGAATTTTGGGGATTCTACTTACATTTTGCGAAATCCAGAACAACTAGCAAAAGTTGCTTGTTGCGGGATCCGCAAAAAAAAACAAATGAGCCGACAAAACTTAAGTTACAGGTTTTTAAATGCGATTCCACGAATTTTTTGGAAATTGAATCCAATTACATTTTTGAAAATGTTTAATGACTCGTCTCTGAAATCCAGAAACATACAGACACAAAAATGTGCGCATATCCAGTGCACAGTTTGGTCTCGTAATGACTAAGAATAATGATTATTTTCTATATTGTGCTCGTTGGAAGGTATATACTGTGGTAGTTTCGATCCTGCCCGTTCTGACAAGAAGTGGATTACAATCGATTTTACTCGGATAATATAGCGAAAACCAAAAAAAATCGAAATAGTGTTTAAAAAATCAGTTTTAATTGGTTCTAGATTAGAAAATCCATTTTTTGACAATTTCTTTTGATATCATTTTCATCCGAATTTGATTACCAACAAAATCGATAAAAATGATGAAAGCCTAGGGCTGTGCGGATTTTCTTACTAGTAACTAAGTTACTAGTAAATGTACTAGTAACTTACTAGTAAGCAAAATGAGGCTTTTTACTACTAGGTTGAACCAAAATAAAATTTTTGAAAAAAATTAGGCTCAATTATCGATCCAAAGAGCAGATATACTTGTTTTCATATTCTGCAACGCAAGTTAGTAAGTAAAATTCGTTTACTGGTTAGTTACTAGTAAGTTACCATTTTCTTACTAGTAAGTTAACTTTAATTTCTTTTGATATCATTTTCATCCGAATTTGATTACCAACAAAATCGATAAAAATGAAGAAAGCCTAGGGTTGTGCGGATTTTCTTACTAGTAATTAAGTTACTAGTAAATGTACTAGTAACTTACTAGTAAGCAAAATGAGGCTTCTTACTACTAGGTTGAACCAAAATAAAATTTTTGAAAAAAATTAGGCTCAATTATCGATCCAAAGAGCAGATATACTTGTTTTCAAATTCTGCAACGCAAGTTAGTAAGTAAAATTCGTTTACTGGTTAGTTACTAGTAAGTTACCATTTTCTTACTAGTAAGTTAACTTTAATTTCTTTTGATATCATTTTCATCCGAATTTGATTACCAACAAAATCGATAAAAATGAAGAAAGCCTAGGATTGTGCGGATTTTCTTACTAGTAACTAAGTTACTAGTAAATGTACTAGTAACTTACTAGCAAGCAAAATGAGGCTTCTTACTACTAGGTTGAACCAAAATAAAATTTTTGAAAAAAATTAGGCTCAATTATCGATCCAAAGAGCAGATATATTTGTTTTCATATTCTGCAACGCAAGTTAGTAAGTAAAATTCGTTTACTGGTTAGTTACTAGTAAGTTACCATTTTCTTACTAGTAAGTTAACTTTACTGACTAGTAAGTTTCAAAAACTCAGAATCTACTTGAAACTACCAAGTTTGAAGACTATTCATTTTAAATAAACTCAAAATCTGCTAAATTATCATTATGATCAGTACCAGGGGCGGATTTAGGGGGAGGGCCTTTAGAAAAATTTTAGGGTCGATCGGCCAAAATGGATTTCTGAAAAAATATCAAAAGGAGGACCCTTTGGGTCGGCAGAGGGTCTCCCCTTTGATACTTTTTCAAAAATCCGTTTTGGCTGACCGATCCTAAAATTTTTCTAAAGCGCCCCTTTGATTTTCTAATTGATGAAAGAGACATTGATTTTTACTTTTTTCGCATTTTTGGACGTTTATGCTCTTTAAAACAGGGTTCTTCACCAAGTAAAAATCTATTTAGAGAAGCTTACTCTATGAAAGAGTTTCACTTTTGATCGAACTATTGTGTGTCACAGCTTCAAACATACCGCTGAGTTCCAGAAAAAGTAAGATTTGTGGTTAGAGAAACAAAAAAGTTGGCTTACTATATTTTTTTTTTGTAAAAACTACCTGAAAAGGATATAAGTAGCAATTTTTGACTAAAATCTGATTAAAAGATTGAGAAAGCTTGACACATAGCAGAAGCCATCTGGAAAAATGACTTCTGCTGAGAATTGCGGATTCACACAGTAGCAATTACACCTACAGAATTCCATATTTGAAAACTTCAAAAACAATTCTATTTATATATTTTTTTCTTTTAAAGGTTGATTGACTGACTCATATTGTTTACTTCAGTTTTCATTTAACTTCAAAATCATTTCTCTCAGTTTTCCTCATCTGTTCTATTTTTGAAAATCGAAGTCAAGGAAAGGCCCAATTATAATGGATCCGCAAAAAATCAAACAACACTTGCTAAATTTGCTTGGTCGCAAAAACCTTACAAGCTGAAATTTTATTTAAGCCTTGCTTTCAACTAATCGGAAAAAATGAGTTGGGAAAACTCGACAAAAAAAACAGCAAGTCTATTTTGGTGAATGAGAAGGAGAAGCAATCTCGGCATTTAGAAATACTGCTATTCACGATGCTGAAAACTTTGGACTTGCTTCTATATTGGAGCTCATTTCTGACAAGGAGTCAACTATTGACCAGAAGCTTTCCAACTGCAATAATGTGTATGATTTTGCGACTTGCAAATGAAAACAAATTTTTGTCACGATCAAAAAGTACAACTTTAACAGGCATCCCTAAATTCATATTCGACTCTTCACTGCAAAACTGAATGAAGCAAAGAAACAGGTTGCCTATGTCAAGTATACTTTGAACGAATTCAAAAACTGTCCCAAATTTTGAAAAACTCTATGTTTGTTGACAATTGCAAGGTACAAAAAAATGTGCTAATTTGGTTTTGTCATGTAATTTAATTATTCATCCTCAAAAACAATTTCCAAATCATATTCCTGTTGAGCCCTTGAAATGTTTAATCTTGAAATTTAAGAAAGAATTGCGGATCTTCCATTTTGCTCGACGGAAAAAGTCAAAAAAACTTTGCTAACTGTTGGAGAATCATAAAAATTACAAACTTGCAGAATGTGGTCGTAGACTCAACAAAATCCCACTTTGAGTGCATAATAATTGAAAAAAAATTTACATAGATTACCAATCCGATACCAAAATAACCTATAGAAAATCGTGAGAAAGGAAATCAAGTGAAAAGTAATCAATCTTTACGAATACAAAGAGAAGAAATTGGCAAACTGCTCGATAAACTTCCCTCATTACTAGATCAAGTAGAGACATGGAAAATTTCTTGTATCATTATTGTCAAATGCACTGTGGAAAATGAATCTACAAAAATTTAAAAAATTTTTAAGATTTTTTGATATTATAACGCAAGAATTTTCTTCAAATACAAAAAGAAAAAGGGTATTTTTTTTATAGCTGTTTTGTTTGGACCCGGACACAAAAGTGGAAGAAATTGCCCAAAACGTTCTTCCTCTTGGAGGTCTTATTGGATTTGGAAAATTCTGTAAGGACCATTTTTAGTAAACTCCAAAACGTTTAACTACATAAAATTCTACATGAATCTGCTGGACATGAAGTCTACTACAAAAAGGGACATGGATTTTACTATGTTGCACCTAGTCTTCGCAGTTCATGGTTCCTCGGTCACGTGATGGATTATTTTTCTTCATTTGCTTCATCAGTAAATGCATTGTTCGGTTGTTAATAATTTTAACCAAAAAAACTCTTAACAAAAAAGCCTGGTTGTTTTGCATGTTCAATATTTTAGGAAAAAAAAACACTTAACAAAATGAGCCTGGTTGTTTTGCATGTTCAATATTTTGAAAACAAAATAGTGGAAGATATAGGAGTTTCCAAGGATGGACAACCTGTAGGATATTCATTTCTTCTTTCAAAAAAAATCAAACTAACAACCCAATCTTTTTGGTGTACATACATCTTCATAAAAATAGCTGGAGCCTGGGTCACGAAAAACAAATTGAACTTGAAAAAATTTTGAAAACTCTAGAAGCACCAGAAACCTAACTTTTTTGCAAAATGTTACAAAAAATGTAAGGTTCTGTCACAGTTTTCGGAAAGAAAGATTAAAAATTTGGATAACTACGTTTGCCCAAAAGTTCAGTGTTTGATATTCAAAATGATGAATATGATTGGAGGTACAGCCGCCACCCAATTTTTCATGCAAAAACTGTTCAGTGTGCAGAAAGAAAAGCATTTGCATACGAAACATGGAATTGATGTATTTCAAAGAAATTGTAAACCATAGTAATCTTTTTGTATAACTTTTTTTAAATTTTAATTAAATGTAATTATTAGTTTTTCGTTTCTAGATTTAAGATAGTCGACGATCAATGTAACAAGCCCGTGAGTTTAGGAAGTTTGTTTTCGATGAACAAAATTATGAACAGAAATCATGGAAATTGTTTGGACGTACTTGTAATACATCTCTTTTATATTGACTGTGCCCATTTTTAGTTATAATTTGATGCTGTTTGTTCAACCGTTCGAAAAATGTTATCTACAACATGCAAATTAACGACAGACTGTGTAGGTGCCTTATCAAGTTCAATCAGTTAAATTCTTTCTTCTCCAAAGCTATGAATTAAACAATGTCTACCAGTTTTTGATTTCCCCAATTGGACCAAATTGATCTGAAATTTCTCATCTTACCTTTAATTGGTTGCCTTTTGGTATTTATCAAACAGCATTTGACAAACTTTTTACTTTTATCATTATTGTCATCTTTTCTATGGTCAAATGCAAAGAAAAATTTTAAAATTTATCCAAGGAGTACAATTTGATTTGATTGAATCTCTTCCCAATAATGGAAATAAGTATCTGCTCATATTTGTTGATTTTCGTGAAGAATTTTCAAATTTCAAAATAAGTGTGAAATACACGTATAATTTTGTTCAACTTGCCAAGAGATGTTTTACAAATTAATTTTTTAAGTAAACAACTAGGTCTAGGATCTCAATTGAAATAGTGGTATCAATCTGCAACAACAGTTACTTATGTTCATTTGAATTTTGATTTAAATCCAAAAACAGTTGATTCACTGTGGCATTCTTCTCTTAAGTGCTCAGCTCCGACAAAAATTTTTTACCAGCTAGAATAGAGACAGGTTGTTAGGATGATTTGTACACAACACGTCTCTTTTCTCCCAGTAAGTCAAAAATTTTCCCTAAGACTTCGAAACAACTCATTCTCAATTGTTCAAAAGGTTTAATTAAGTTTCTTAGCGATTGTTTGTTAAACCAGGTAGGAGAGCTTCGAGATCATCGAAAAAGGAGACGCTGTTAAATATTGAAAAAAAAAATCAGATTTAACACAAAAAAGAACTACTCTACACAAAAGAAGATTGATTTTAAATTCAATTGAAGCGTTACAATTGATATCTATTGTCATTCCTTTTGTCTTTAAACTATTGACATAGTATGGAGCAGTTCATTTCAATTCCGTACTCAGTTTTTTAACCGCAAAGTACAATTGCCCAAAAACAAAAACTTGAACAAAAGCTAGAAAAATGTAGGAAAATGTAACAAACACTTTGATTTTATGTACAGTGCTGTGAATGCGAGATTGAAAACGAGCATCAATCATAATCTCATTGATTTGATTTTGAGTTCTTCTAGAATTAAACTCAATCTGTCAGATAACATCATTTTAGATAATTGAGATACAAAAGAATCTATTGTAGACTTTGTGTGTGCACTAAAGCGAAAAAACACCATTTCTCCAGATAATTAATTAATATTTTGAAAGCAACTCAACTTCCACCTAACCTTGTTATCAACAGGAATGCCAAAGCAAAAGACAGAGGAACTTAGATCTTTTTCAAAATCTGAAAAGGTTAGACTTAACAGAATGTAGTCTAGGGGTAGAGCTGCGTACGAATCTATTCAAAGCTTGAATAAAGCCAGTGGTTTATCAAAAAAAAAAAACAATTTTTTTTAAAGCAAGACATCGTATACAAAGTTTGGTCCATAAATCAGGGGCTTCCAAAGACTTCAAGCTTTTTCTAAACATATCAATGAAATCTGTTGTGTGGACTTGGCGTTTTTAGACAAATTAGCTAGTCAAAACAATGCAGTCAAGTATTTATTAGTTGCTGTATATACTTTTTCTAGATTTGTTAGAGTTCAAACAATGAAAAAAAAGTATACCAAAGGCACTTTACAAGCTTTCAGAAAGTTGATTTCTCGAAAAAACACCCCTGAAAAACCTTGGGTTGATAAAGGAACAGAATATGGGGGAACTTTTAAAATATTTTGCAAGGAGACAGATCATCAAATATTACATCATCAAAGATCACAAAAAAGAAAAATTTCTGGGAAAATTTTATGGGAAGAGCTGAGAAAATGTTCAAATAAGAGGTAAGTCATTTTTAAATTGAATGTCTATCGATCAGTTGTCATGGATTCTTTTACTATTGAGCTAGTTTCTAATGCTTCTTTTAATTGATATCCGAATCATATTCTTAGTTCCTTTACAAATTTTCTACCGGAACAAATACAACTTAAAGGAGAATGTGAGGTTGCTATTTCAGAAATATCGTACCCTTCATTGTACCAAAACGTTACTGAGGGAAAATTTACTTTCATAGATGGGCGAGAAAGTCCTGAAGAAAAAAGAAAGATTCAAACGATGCATATTGAACATGGTTTGTATCCAAGTTTAGTTGACATGGTTGTAGCCATGAATGATAAAGTTCGAAAACGTATAGTCGCACAAAAATACGAATATAACGGAATTTAAATTTCAGTAGATAATATTACACAAAAAATTGTCATTCATTTACCTGAGGAATAATCAGTGCTTATAATTCAGAAGGCTGATTTGAGTCATATTTTTGGTTGTGATTTAGAACAAAACCAGACAGGGGTTATAATGAAAGGAAAAAGTCCACATTGACCTCAATATTCGTACGACATTACATTACCTAATATATTATAGTGGTATTGAAGAGTAAAATTTAGTAGGTAATACAAAAACTCCCTTACGGTTCCTAAGTCAGAAATGGAGATAAAAAATCTACAGGACAGTACATGAACTGTCAATCCTACACAAACTTATATTTTAAAAAAAATGAAAAAACCCATAGCATAAAAATAAAACGAGTAGATACTACAGGCAAAAAAAAATCCTTTTTGTGCCGAAGAAATTAGCGAACTGTTTTCTTGTTCCGCAAGGTTTCACATAATCAGTTTTAATGTGTACTTCATACGAAATGGTTGCTCAAGGTTCAGCTAATTTTTCTGTTTTTGTGGACATGCAAGACAGCGAGGAAACTTTCTGGTGCTCTTGAACAAATTCTTGGAAGAACTGCAATCCCCTTCATTAAAAAAATAGAGAGTCCAAGCTGCAAAACGAATTGGAGCAGATTTATTCAAATTGCGGATCCAGAGATTGGAGAAGTTGTCAGTAGAATAAAAAACTCAAACTATTAAAAAATATCGAAATAAAATTAGTTCGAAAACAATTGGGAGGTGGAAATAATAAATCCAGGCGTACAACTAGTAGAAACATTTCTCAAAAAGTAGTTTGAAATTCAATCGCTCTTGCAAAGACATTTTTGAAATGAATGACAATTTTGGAAACAAAATCTGTCTAAATCAAAAAAGTCATTTTTATTACCGAGCTTTCACAAAATCTTCTTTGGAGATTTTTGATTAAGTCCCAATTTTCGTTGAAATGTTTCCAATTTACACACGAGAAGTGTTTCCCAGTAATTCTATTGAGGAAAGCCGTAGTGAGTTTGAATTCGAGTCGGACAGTATTTTTTTGGAAATGCGCGATGCCCACCTCAGGTTGAAGTTTGAATTTTTCAAAGGAGGATTGCTTGATGCTTTCAAAAAAAGAAAACCAGAACATAAAGCATAGTCAGAGGACTATTCAGATGAAAAACCACAATCTTACTTAACTTATGTAAACAATCTACTAAGATCTCTAATCTCCAATTGTGAAGTTTACTTTAACACTACAATGGTTCACAACGTCAATGGATTAGATTCTCATAAAGCACAAACATCGAACGAGTTCAACTTGTCGGCAGTAAGTAATAACGGAATTTTTGCTTGTCACTGATATAGTTTGGGAAAAATTCCGTTAGCATTTTATTTGTATCCGTTCACTGATACAGTAACTTTCTTAGGATCAGGGATAATTTTTTCACTTTATGACAGGCTTGCCAATGATTTGTTTACTTGTGAAAATTAAAACCACCAAAAATGCAAATTTCCGATTCATCTAGCTCGAGCTAAAACTAAATTTGCACCAGTTGTTTGATAATCCAAATTTTAGTCTGAAAATTGCTAATTGTTCAGCTGCTAAAAGAATTTTAGTAGCTGAACCTTATCATCAAAAACATACATGGAATCTGGAAAAGGAAATTTGCTCATTATAATTTTCTGGAAGATGTAACAAGAACCTTTATCATTCCACCTCGTCAAAATCAGTTTTTTCAGAAAAAAACTTTCAATAAGGCCCCAATCAGACGAGTAGCTGTTGCAATGAATACAAATTCAGCTGTTGCGTGATCTTTTCGGGAAAATCCTTTCAACTGTCAATAAATTCAAGAAATTCTTCAGGGTGGAAGAGCAATTATTTAAAAAGATACCTTTTAACCTTGTCCCCCTATGTTACAATGAATGCAATGCAGTTTAACGTGGATTTTACAGTTTTTCCTATGAAAGATTTTCAAAATCACCTTAATCTAGTTTTTGACCTGACTTGACTAAAGGAAGCAGCTGAACAGTTGCATTATCCATAACTTAGTGGAGAAAGCTTGAGATTAGAAATGTTTTTAATTTTTCCTCGGAGCAAGTAACGGAAGTGATAGTCTTGGTAGAGAGACTATCAAACATTCAAATTGACAAACTCGGAACAGTCGCTAAAATGTTTAATTCTTTTGAACTTTTAGGTTTCTATAGAAATTTTAAAAATTTTTGGGTTTCTCCATTGTTATTGTCTCTTTACTATTTATTTTGTTTTTCTTCAGAGCTAAAATCCAGAAAAAGCAGAGAATGAATGGTATTTAATTGAAAACCCGAGACATTTCTTCAACCTAAGCTGTAAAACAGTACCCAATAACTTTTGCCCACTACATGAAACTTGTGTATGGGACTTTGTTGATTCAATACCAAAGTGCGGGTAAGTTACTTATCATATTTTTTAAAAGACATTGTTTATTTATAAACGTAAAACTTTGTTGTATATTTACTGTACGGTGCAGTGAATTCTTTATTTACTTATGTAAATTATTATTTTTAATTCCTTATTTTTTATACAAAAAGTATCTTAGCAACTAATCTTTTGGTGAAATACACGAAGAATGATGATGGTATATGGAGGATGTAGTCCTCCCAATTAAAAAATTTAATAGTAGAATTAATGAAGTTTTAGTAAATTTTACAAGTTTCTTGGAAAGTTTACTTCGAGAAAGATAGAAAAAATTAACATAAAAAAATAAAAAGACGCAAAAAGATTTAAGATATTATACATTGCTCAGTGTAAAATTTTACCAGGGCAACGCAAATGACAAATTTGGATGATGTTTTTGGCAATTTTAAAATCAAAGTTATAAAGGAGAACTGAAATTAATCGTAGCAAGAAATAGGACAGATCAAATACCCCTGTTGAAGTAAAATTGAGAGTTTTATGGAAACCTCTCATTGGTCGAAAGTTAAGAGTTTTTGCAGATTTTTTTCTTAGTTCCAATGAAAATTCAAGCAGTTTTGAATCGATGTGTTTCATTTTTTTTGAAAATTTGAAGTTCAATATTTCAAGAACGCAACTCACGCTTTGTTAACTCCGTAGGGAAATGCTAGGAAGCATCTACCATATAACCGTGAGATAATTAAAAAACATATGAACATAAGTCATAAAAATTATAAGTATGATGGAGCTGTCATCCTATCTCCAGACAAGGTGGGGAATTGAAAGATCAAGTTGGATATAAAAGTAATCAATCAAAAGGAGCTGTCAAATATCCTCTGATATTCCGTGGAAAAGAATAATTAACCTGTCAATGATAATTCCTTCATGTCAATTTTGCTCACATAAAGTATGGGAATATAAATAAGATGAAGTATTTGTTCACTAGAATTTTTTGAAAAATATATATTCTAAATCTTAGCTTAAGATTGCATACTCTAAATCGAAAATTTTTTTTTGTCAAAACTTACTATTTGAAACTTACCATCCAAAATTGTTTCTCGTTTTCTCAAAATAAAAATGTTTAAAGTTAAATTGCATGTACCATTCAAAACAATTTCAAAAACTTTTCCGATACCTACCACCTGAAACTTACAATTCAAAAAAGTTGTTTTTTCGACTTTTCAAAATAATTTTTTTTCGAAATAAAAGTTTTTTCTTTTCCATATCTTAAAACATGGGAGACCGCCGGCACACCTCCCCCCACCCTTCAGCCCCAATATATGGTACTCCTTCATATGCTCTTCTACTATAACCCATCCAATTTTGCTGTGTCTACCCCCATCAAGTTCAAAACTCTTGGTTGCCGTAAATACAATCAGTTAAGGATTTTTTGGGTACCACGGTCCACCATTATCCCTCTCCTTCTACTGTCTGCCCCGCCAAATTTAATAAGATCAACTCTCGCTATGTTACATGTCTCGATCTACCATAACCCCTCTTTTTCTGCTGTCTGTCCCAACCAATTTCAGTGCTACTGTTGCTTTTTCAAAGTCTAGTTCACTTTAAAATTTTCTTACTGTCTACCATAACCCCTCTCTCTCCTCTGTCTGCATCCACCAAATTCATTCTCGTATCACTATAAGAATTTCATTTCATGTTAAACTCCATATCTCTGTCTACAATGAATTCTCTCTTTTTTGGCCTTCCCCAGCAAGTTCAATACACCTGGTCGATTGAACAAAAATCTATTCATTTCAACCTGCATATCCTCATTTAGCATAACAGATCAACTTTTGCCGTCTGCCCCGCCAAGTTTAATGATCTTGGTCTCATTAGATACATTCGAATAATGTTAACTTACATATCTATGTCTACCGTAATCCCTCTCTTTTTGGGTCTGCCCCCACCAAGATTATGATTCGTATCGATTTTAAAAAGTTTGGTTCATTTTAACTTCAACTACCTGGTGTACAGTAGACCCGCTCTCACTCTTCTGTCCTTCTCCTTATTTTCTACTCATATTGCTTTTTAAGAATTCAATTCAGGTTATTCTACATAACCTGGTCTATCATATTCCCCCTTTTTCTGCCGTCTGTCCCAACCAAGTTCAGTACTCCGATTGATTTTTCAAAATTCAACTCAAGTTAATTTTTTTCACTGGTCTACCCTAGCTCCTCTCTTTCCTTTGTCGGCATGCAAGAAGTTCTAAAACTTTCCTTTCATGTTCAACTCCTTATCCCGGTCTACAATAAACTCTCTGTTCTGTTGTCCTCACCCACCAAATTCAATACACCTGCTCGCATGAAAAACTATTCTTTTCATATTGACCAATATCTTCTTTTAATATAACCCATCCACTTTTGCTGTCTGCACCAACAAGTTCAATACTCTTGTTCGCTTTAGATACGTTCCGTTAATGTTATGTTCATACCCCAGTCTACCGAGTTTAGTACTCCGAGTTTCAACAAAATGTGTCAATTCTTGTTCTTTTACATGTCCTGATCTACCATAACTCCTCTTTTTGTGCTGCTTGTCCGAATCAAATTTGGTGTTCCTATCGCTTTTTCAAAACCCAATTCACGTTAAGTGGTTTATACTGGTCCACCATAACCCCTCTTTTTCCTTTGTCTGCTTCCATGAAGTTCATTCTCCTATCACTTCTAAAACTTTCAATTCATGTTAAAATCCATGTTCTGGAAGTATGAGAGTTTTACATCGTCAATGATTGAAATTTTTGAAATAATATCATGTTTCTAAACCAAGAAGTTTTGAACAGTCGCCACACACATATTCAAAATCACGCTAAAAATGAGAAAGAGTATCGTACAGAGCAGCACTTTTTGTGATTTAAGACCATGTGCCTTTTTAAGCTTTAAGTTTTAAAAACTATATGTCCATACATAATAGGAGGTTGGAAAAACGTCGATGAGTTCAAAGACTTTGTTGTTTTGGAAAATTCAGCCAAAAAAATCTGATAAACAAAATCTTTTTACATTTCAGAGTTTTTTAAGTCGGATTGATTTCATAGAACCGCGAAAAAATCACATTTGAGTTTACAGTTAACATTTTTATTTTAATTTTTTTTTCAAAAATCAACGTAATGAAAATTTGTTTAAAAATTTCAAAAAAAAAATATCCTTTTCTGTTATATGAGCTGTTTTTTGGCGTAATTAGAGAAAAAACGTAATTAGGAGGCAAGTGTTTTTTTTTGCTTTCTGTTTTGCGAAAAAAAAAAAATTTTAGGTGGCAAAACAACCAGTGATGAAGGACAATAGTGAAGTTTCACGGGAAGCGATGCTTTTTCAGCGCTTGATACCGTGCAGCCAATCACTTCAAAGAATAATCAAACTTTCAGCAAACTGAAACAGTTAATCGTTTCGGCAAACCGACCATCCTGTACGTTGACTTGCCAACCTTTAAAAAATCCTTCATTACGTTCTCTGATATTGGATAGTTTAAAAGATATGGGCTACTTATCGAAAATTATATATATTTTTTTGGTTGTCCAGTTGAATTAAAACTATTTTCTGTGAATTTTATTTAGATTTCAAAATGGGAAACAATCTTTCAAAAACTTAACGGCCGACGTATAAAAGTCTGTGCAAGTCTTGATTATCTCCCATACATTTACGCCTGTTCAGGTAAAGTCCCTTTTTTCTTACAAATTTCACAAAACCACACCTCCGAGTGCCACCACCGCTCGTCTTGACGATTCTGTGCCTGATTTAAAGTTAATTTATTTCAATTAACCGAGAAAAATACAATAAAAACTTGAAAAAAAGGACAGAATTTTTTTAAAATTAATTTCAACGTGATAGCAAAAAAGCTCTTCGAAATTCAATTTTTTTTCCACACAAATCATGTAAATGAAAAAAAATGGATCAAAGGTTAATTTAGATTGCTGGGAAAACTTAAAACGACGAATCATCCTTGAAAGTAGAATGGATTCACGTTTTACGCGCTACTTCCATTTCTGTTATCCTAGAGCTTCTGTGACTTCCGATTGGCCACTGATCTTGTTCATTTGAATGAAAAATTGTTTTGCAAATTTCAAATATCAGATTCATTAATGAATGTTCCTTAAGACCTAAAATTTTGATCAATGAAACTAAGAGAAAAAAATCATACCAAGCGCAGAGCTTTACATTGCAGAAAATCAGAAAAAAAACTAACGCTAACCAGCAGACCAATTGTTGGTAATTTTATTTTTTACTTTCAGGCAAAAGCTGTCAAAAAAATTTGTATAATCAAATTAGTTAACTATGCTTATTTGGGGTAAAAATGTTTGGTTGAAAACTCTCAAAATTATTATAATTTGATA